>NW_026973793.1:92500-142500 GCF_035594125.1 Scylla paramamosain | reverse complement strand
TCTTTTTATTTTTTTATATTTTATTAAGCGTTTTGAATGGTTTATAAAAGTTAGTTACGGTTTTATGAGATAATATGCATTATTTCGACAATGGTAGATCATGTTTGGCTTTGACTTCGTCTTTATATAAAATTCTTGCATTAATATGAACACTGAATATACTTCTAATAAAAAAACAGACAAGCTTTGATATTATCCTTTAGTTGGTGTTCTCCCTAGTAAGGATAAGAATATATAAATTTGAGCTGTCATGAAACAAAGCGAGACGAGGCCACAGTCATAGCGAATCGTCCGAACACTGTGCCCATGTCGACTATCTTGGTACGGTCTCTCTAGGCGGTTATTCTCTTTTTTTTCAATATTATATAAATCACATCAATCTTTTCCTCTTCTTTTTTTATTTCCTTTATTTTCTTTTTATTTTATTTCCGTAATTCATGTTTTGTTTTTAATCAGATCTCTCTCTCTCTCTCTCTCTCTCTCTCTCTGTTAGTTACATGGTGATATGCTTCGTGAAATGAGGAAGGAAGGAGAGAGAGAGAGAGAGAGAGAGAGAGAGAGAGAGAGAGAGAGAGAGAGAGAGAGAGAGAGAGAGAGAGAGAGAGATAATACAATGAAAGATGAAATAATGAATGAACCAATAAATGAGATACACACACACACACACACACACACACGAGGACAGACAGGCAAAATACGTAGAGAGAGAGAGAGAGAGAGAGAGAGAGAGAGAGAGAGAGAGAGAGAGAGAGAGAGAGAAGGAGAGAGAGAATGATGAAAAATAAATAAATAAAAAAAACAAGAATAATGATGATAACAATAATAAAATAAGAGAGAGAGAGAGAGAGAGAGAGAGAGAGAGAGAGAGAGAGAGAGAGAGAGAGAGAGAGAGAGAGAGAGAAACGAGAGAAAAAAATAAGGAAAGAAAAAAAAAATAAAAAAAAAAATAGCCTAACTGTTTACGTTTGGTTAGGTTAGGTAAGGTCAAGCTGAACTTATGAGATCAGCTTGACGTGACAAGATACATTTAAAATTACGATTAATTGACGAGAGTGAACTGTACCGTCAATAACAGACAAAGGACGTAATAATTCAGTTTAAAAGGTCAAATTAATATCTCTTAATTACAGAAGTTTGCTAATTACTCTCTCTCTCTCTCTCTCTCTCTCTCTCTCTCTCTCTCTCTCTCTCTCTCTCTCTCCTCTCTCTCGGTGTTTACAAGAAATCAGCTGTTTTTGTTACAGGGCAAGGCAAAAAGCTTAGACACATCATAACATTGCGTTTTTTTTTTTTTATTATTATTTTAAGAGGTTTTGCTTGCAGATTGAATAAGAATTAGTGGAGAGAAGGATATATTGATTTGGCAATGTTAAGTGGTCGCGAGCAGTGGTTATATAAGTGAACATTACTGTGTTAAAGTGATTACAACAAATTTTGCGTTACCCTGTACAGATGACGATGTCCCTTGGAGTTTCAAATCTTGGCTGAAACTCGTATTTGCGGATTTTCTTTCAATGATAAACCGCTTGTAGATGAATCATGAGCACCATTGCCTGATGTGAGACTGGAGAAAGTATCAGGAATATTATTAATTTTAGTTGATCAAGCGTTATAAAACTTCCCACTGGATCATGTCGGCTAGGCTAGGCTAGGCTACCCTAGACGTGCCTTCTCAATTTGTCAAGTAACCTGAGAGATTTTCACGTTTCTTTTAATAGTGTACATAGGGGAATAACTGACGCGTCTACACTATTAAATTCAGTGAAAAATGTTCATTATTAACTTTATTACAAGTAGAAATATAAACAGCCTTTCCCTTCCTTTCACCTAGCTACCCTCACGATCGCCTCGAACATCACCGCATACATTAATACACATTTCTTGATTATTATGTTTACTATGATAATTCTGAAGGCATGTATGGATACGTCAACTCTTTCTTTACGTCCACTTGGAAGGAGAATGCAAAAGCTCAACAAATAAGTGAGAAATAGCGTAAAATTCACTAACTTTTTCTCCGCTCAGGCAACCATGGTGGGCGAAAATAAGATTCAACAATTTTTCTCTCTCTCTCTCTCTCTCTCTCTCTCTCTCTCTCTCTCTCTCTCTCTCTCTCTCTCTCTCTCTCTCTCTCCTGGATTCCTGTAGTTGCTTTTAAAGGTTGCTAAGACGTGACGCAATATTTCCAGTCTTCCAGATAATGTACCTCTGGAATCTTGAAAGCACCCTTGAAAATGCGTAAAGATTCTCCCTTAAATTTGTTGATGGAGTCTTGAAAGCACCCTGGAAAAAGAGAGAGAGAGAGAGAGAGAGAGAGAGAGAGAGAGAGAGAGAGAGAGAGAGAGAGGCTGTACATAAGCACCCTGGAAAATGAGAGAGAGAGAGAGAGAGAGAGAGAGAGAGAGAGAGAGAGAGACTGTACATAAACAATTATATCTTTCCACACACACACACACACACACAACACACACACACACGTACGTTTCCCTAAGGGCATGCCATCAGTGTGACGTAATGGGATTAACTTAACTCATCCCCAAAACTCCCACAAACTGAGTAACTTCTTCCTCTTCTTTATCATCTAGTAGGTAGTTCCCCTGTGACACAAGTTATGGAGGTGAAGAGAGAGAGAGAGGTGAGATGAAGTGAGAATATTCCTATGTATTTTCTGTCATAACATCTCATATCACCTTTTGTCTCCCTTGAACCTCTAAAAATATCAACATTTAGACAAGTTAGGGAGGTGAAGAGAGAGAGAGAGAGAGAGAGAGGTGAGATGAAGTGACATTATTCCTGTCTCTCTCGCAGCTTAAACTTTCAAAAATATTTATAATGAGAAATGTAGACAAGTTAGAGAGGTGTAGAGAGATAGAGGTGAGGTGAAATGAGATTATTCTTTTGTTTATTGCCTAACACCTTTCTCTCTCTCCTTCTCTTGGCCTCTGCCTCCTCAAAAACAGCCTATATTAATGAACTGGTGATGGTACAGGCCTATAAAACCTTGTAACAACATTTCATCATAAAATCTGCCAATGCTGGTTGAATTATAATCAGTCATTCCTCATGCTAACCTTATTATTATTATTATTATTATTATTATTATTATTATTATCATGTGATGCAGAATATCATGGTGTTTTGGTTGCAAGAGTCCACGTAAATATAGATTGAGCCATCGTATTCATGTTTTTCATTGTGTGGTGTTGTAAATATACTTTATCTGTAAATAAAAAATGTATCCTATGACATTTGTTTATTTTATTATATGTGTGTTAGGTTAGGTTAGCATAGTCTTTATACAAGCTCTTGGCAGTGCATATATATCACAGACACATTGTTAGTAAATCAATTTGAAGCAGAACCAATTGTTGTGTGTGTGTTAGGTTAGCCAATCACATCCTTATCTTTGAAATATTCCTTTGTATATGCTTATGTACCACAGCCAGATACACACTGATTAGGGAGGTGGACAGAATAGTGGTGAAACACTGAATATACTGCTTGACTCTTGCATTGGGGAGGTGGACAGAATAGTGGTGAAGGAGTGAATATACTGGTTGACTCTTGCATTGGGGAGGTGGACAGAATAGTGGTGAAACACTGAATATACTGCTTGACTCTTGCATTGGGGAGGTGGACAGAATAGTGGTGAAACAGTGAATATACTGGTTGACTCTTGCATTGGGGAGGTGGACAGAATAGTGGTGAAACAGGGAATATACTGGTTGACTCTTGCATTGGGGAGGTGGACAGAATAGTGGTGAAAGAGTGAATATACTGGTTGACTCTTGCATTGCGGAGGTGGACAGAATAGTGGTGAAAGAGTGAAGATATTGGTTAACTCGTTTTCTATGATTTTATTGGAGTTTTCATTAATTTATGGTTAAATTGTGAGTGATAGGCTAACCCTTTCACTCTTTCAGTCTTCAGTATCATTATAAACAGTCTACTGTGTCTTTCATAACTTCTAATTAATTTTAAGGTTCGCTTATAAACTCAGTCCTCTCGTTTTCTATGCTTTTATTCGCGTTTCCGTCAATTTAAAGGTTTAATTATAAGTGATAGGCTATTTGGCGCGGGGAACCGACTCCCCCCCTCTCTCTCTCTCTCTCTCTCTCTTAACACCTCACAGTGCTTCAAGTGACATATTTTCATTTGTATTCGCTTATAAAGTCAATGTACCCTCGCATTTCCTGCCATATAATTAAAGTATCCGGTTGTACCCCATGGTGAGGGTCCGCTTGTTTCCACCTCCTTCACCGAGGGAGGGAGGCAGACTGCTCCAGGCGTTTTGGGATTTTTTTTTATTTATTTATTATTTTTTATTGTCTTCCTCAGTGTACCTGGGAAACACCGTGCAGTGCGGTTGTGTGTGTGTGTCCTCTTTTCATTTAAACACCAGGGAACGGGACCACAGAGGCACAGGAGGTCAATTAAGGTGAGTTTAGTAGTGACAGGTAGCAGAGGTCTGGCTTCAACCTACGACACTACCTGGAAAACACTGGAAATACCTGGAAAATACTTGATACTTAATAGCAAAAGGGGAGAAGAGAAGAGAAAATAATGCTATTTATCATGGAATAGAGGCGGACACACACACACACACACACACACACACACACACACACATACGCATACATATATATATAGACACACACACACACACACACACACAGACACACACACATACGCATACACACAGCTGAAATTAATCCAGAAAATAGAAAAATAACCTTCACAACAACCACAATTAATAAGGAAAGACAGATAGCCAATCTTGTTTACATCTGAGACCCCCCCAGCCCTCCCGCGGCCGCCATGATGGATTGCCAGAGTCTACCCCGGGTTCCAATATTTTTTCTATTTTCTTAACTTATATATTTAGGCTTTTTAACTAAGATTTTATGGTTTGTAAAAATATTTGGTGGTGTTTTGAGTGTTTTGCGTGCGAGTGTTAAGGGAAACATGTCGATTATGAGGTTGTTTCAGCGTAAATAAGTGTTGCTGTTTGCCGTTAAATTTTTCATACCGCCAAACATGATTTTTTATTTCAGCAGCTAGGCAAGATTTTATGGGCTCAAAAAATCGTTTATTGTCTTTTAAATATGTTATGATGCTTTTGAGTGAAATAGGTGGACTTTTAGAGGGGTTTTAGACCCGTTGAACACTCAAAAAGTCGACATTTATAAATTATTTATTTATTTATTTCAGCTTCCGGTTAACTTCTGATTGTTTGTAAAAATAGTTTCGATTTTTTAAAGTGTATTGTGTTCGTGAGAAATGAGATTTGTGGACTTTGGAATGTATTTTTTTATCGCGTTTGTTCGAACACTTTTTCATATAGTTATTTAAATATAGCTTTATTATTACTGAAGCTTGGAATATTTTTATATGTCCAGAATTAATTTAAAATTATGCCCTTTCATAATATGTAAAGCATTCCGGCCTAGCTCCATTTTTGCGAGGGGTCATTTTCAAAATCATTTGCGCAACGTAAATATGGCGGACGTGACGTCATCAGCCGCCTTCATCCGGGGACCGAGACCCTGGACCTTCCCACCTCCCAGTGCCCTTCCATCAGTATTTAGTGTTATTTCCTATATTTTCCAGCTGTTTTCATGCATAGAGAAGAATAGAAAGAGGAGGAAAGAAGGAGAAATGAAGAAGAAGGAGGAGGAAAAAGAAGAAGGAAAGGAAGGAGGAAGAGGAGAAGGAAAAGAAGAAATATTAAGAAGACAATATTTTCACTGAATTTCCAGCGTTTTAAAGGTAAGCAAATGTAGTACTAGTAGTAGTAGTAGTAGTAGTAGTAGTGGTGGTGGTGGTGGTGGTGATGTGGCAGCCTTGTAATATAAGATGAAGTGTTTTGAGTTAAAGAAGCAATTTTTTTTCTATCCATTTTTTAATGTTTTTGGTGTTTTGGAAGCAAATTATATGTTTTTTTCGGTGTTTTTGTGTAGAAGTAAGTGTTTCTTGGGTGTTTCGAAAGGAGAATGTGTTTTTTTAAGTGTTTTTGGCTGGAAAAGTGTGTTTTTGGGTGTTTTAAAAGGAAATTAAGTGATTTTTAGTGTTTTTTTGGGCATAAATTAGTGTTTTTTTGGGTGTTTTGAAAGAAAAATTGTGCTTCTGGATGTTTTTGGGGAGGAAAAATGTGTTTCTAGGTGTTTCTGGTTTGTGTGTGTGTGTGTGTGTGTGTGTGTGTGTGTGTGTGTGTGTTGCCTTGTCTTTCGTTGTACAGATGCTTATGCAGTGTGTGTGTGTGTGTGTGTGTGTGTGTGTGTGTGTGTGTTGCCTTGTCTTTCGTTGTACAGATGCTTATGCAGTGTGTGTGTGTGTGTGTGTGTGTGTGTGTGTGTGTGTTGCCTTGTCTTTCGTTGTACATATGCTTATGCAGTGTGTGTGTGTGTGTGTGTGTGTGTGTGTGTGTGTGTGTTGCCTTGTCTTTCGTTGTACAGATGCTTATGCAGTGTGTGTGTGTGTGTGTGTGTGTGTGTGTTGCCTTGTCTTTCGTTGTACAGATGCTTATGCAGTGTGTGTGTGTGTGTGTGTGTTGAAAATGTTCGCAAGATGATATATAAATCTTTCATTTACAACCACAAAATGGTGAGTAATGTTGAGAAGGAAGAAGAAAGGAAGATTATGAGGAAGAAGAGGAGGAAGAAGAGGAGGAATAGGATTTAAATGAAGGAAAATAACAGGGACAAAGTTTTAAATCATATTATTCGTTATTTCTTTCTTTATTCAGTATTTCCTTATTCCTTTCTTTATTTTCGTTTACTTCCTCCTCTTATCCCTTTTCTGCCAGAGGAGGAAGGGGAAGAAAGGAGGATGAGGGTGAGGAAGACGAGGAAGAGGAAGAGGATTAAATTTCTTTCATCTTTCTTAGACAGTCCTCAGGATGTCAACATTGTATAATGGTACAGTGTTGAGACAGGGACGGTCGCGTTATAATTCACTAATTGAGGTTACTTTTGATAAATAAACAACTAGTACGGAGTCTTTTAAGTATTTTACATTATCTTATACCGGAAAATATTAAGGAAAAGTGGCGTAAATAAGAAAAAAAAGGCAAACATTAGAGATGTGGGATTTTATAACTTGTGGCATCTTAAAATACTAGTATAAGATAAACCCTATGCAAAACGAACAATATAACCTTTATTAATCATCATAACCTAGAAAACCGATAAATATATATATAAAAACCAGTGTAATTAGTAAAAAACAAAAAAAAACTGTCCCTGGGAAGTGAGACGGCCCACAGAGTCGCGCCAAAAACGTGGATCTACAGGCCAGGCATCTTATGTTTAACCAGGTGTACAAGGTGCTGGCTTTCAAGGGCTCCTCCACACCTACAGACACACGCACACACCACCAGATACAGGAAGGTGAGTGCCTGAGATGGTGTTGAGTGAGATATAATACTTACTTACTTGAGAAATAGTGTTGCTTTGTTGATGGCGCCACACAACGCCAGTAAGATATTTCAGACCACTTAAATTGCTTCCCTGTGCAGCCAGTGACGCCTCTCCCTGATTAAATGTGTGTGTGTGCGTGTGTGTGTATGTGTGAGTGCGTGTGTATGTGTGAGTGCGTGTGTATGTGTGAGTGCGTGTGTGTGTGTGTGTGTGTGTGCATAGTTACCAGATAAATGTAGTTTTAAGAGAATTGTTTTGTTTACACTTTAAAGAATCACTAAATTTTGTGACGCAACCTTGGATGTGCCCCTGTGCTCCCCCCCCACGCCCCCCTCGCCGCCCTTGGCAGTGTGGGAACCTCGGTACACGCCAAAGTGCCAAGTAAACACCTAACCTAACTTAACCTAACGTAAGAGAGAGAGAGAGATAGAGAGGTCACTGTTATCATTATTTTCATTATTACACACAATTTAAGGGTTGACCTGGCCCCCCTCCCTTCACCAGGCCACCCCCCCTTACACTCTCTGTTCAGGTGACCTAATGTGACCTAGCCTTGACACCTGCACCTCCACGTGTCAGCTGGGCACTTGTACACTCCACAGTTCTAGGTGAAGACACTGTTGGGTCACTGTTGGGTCACTGTGGGTCAATGTGGGTCACTGTGGGTCACTGTTGGGTCATAGGTCACTTGTAATTCATGCATAAAAGGTGTCTTGTTTATGTTTGTGTCAGGTCGCAGTGTGGTGGCCCTGTGTGACCCTTGTACTAGAGGTCATGGTGACTGGTTGGGGTCATCAGTTTTTATGTGGTTGTTGTTGTTGTTGTTTTCTTATTGTTTTATCATATTTATTTACTTATTTATTTATTTATTTATTTATTTATTTATTTATTTATGTACTGTGCTTGGAATGTAATGAACCTACTACTACTACTACTACTACTACTACTACTACTACTACTACTACTACTACTACTACTACTACTACTACTACTACTACTACTACCACCACACCACCATAACCACACAACAGTCCAATAGCACTTTCTCCTCACCACCTGTTCTCTCACCTGCAGAATTAATTGATGAGCTACAGAACTACAGCATCGTTCAGGTGGCAGCCGGAGACCAGCACTCTCTTGCTCTCACCTCCTGGGGCCTGGTGAGAGAGAGAGAGAGAGAGAGAGAGAGAGAGAGAGCCTGTGATGTGTGTGTGTGTGTGTGTGTGTGTGAAAGAGTAGAAATAATTTTGTTGTTTGGCGTCAGGCCATAAACAGTGCACATGCGGGACTGAGTCACTCGGTAAACACAGTGCAGCGGGCCGCGGGTGGCGCCAAGCAGTGCGCTGTGGTGGCCAGGGGACAGAGTATGCCTTGTGCGGGAATTTTAATCGATTTTGTGAGTACACATTGATTTTTTATTGATTTTAAGGCTCAGGGAAAAATGTGCCGGATACTTGAAGCTGCCGGATACTGGAATGCCGGATGAGAGGGATTTTACTGTATATTCAAATTATTTCTCCTAGACAGGTTAGGTTCTCTCCCTCTCCCTCTCTCTCTAATCTCCCCTCTCACTCTCTCTCTCTCTCTTTAAAGTTATATTATATCTTAAGTTAAGTTGGGTTTTGTTAGATTAGGTCTTAGTTCTCTCTCTCTCTCTCTCTCTCTCTCTCTCTCTCTCTCTCTCTCTCTCTCTCTCTCTCTCTCTCTCTCTCTCTCTCTCTCTCTCTCTCTCTCTCTCCTCTCCCTCTCCCTCCCTCCCTCCCACCTCTCCCTCTCTCCTCAGATCTACGCACGGGGTGACAATGGGTACGGTGAGCTTGGCGTCAACTCCTGCGACAGTCACACCGCCACACGCAAGCTTGTCAAGAGTCTGGCCAGGAAGGTGACAGTGCAGCTGGCCTGTGGCGCCAACCACACCCTTGCCTTGACTGCTGGTGGGTGTCTGTATGTATGTATGTCTGTGTCTGTGTCTGTATATATGTGTGTGTGTGTGTGTGTGTGTGTTATCATCATTATTTATTTATTTTTTGCTTTTGTGTGTTTCAGATGGTGACAAAATACCTTGGGCCAGTTGGCACTTAGACACCGACAGGGGCCCCAGAAGGACCCTGCCCTGGTGACCTCCTTGGCTGGCACCCTCTTAGTCCTGCTGGCCGCTGCGGGTCACCACTCTGCTGCCGTGACCCAGGCCGGCTACCTGCTGTTGTGGGGGTCAAACAAGCAGGGTCAACTGGGCTATACTCCCAAGGGTGATCCTCTTGTTAGGTGTGTGTGTGTGTGTGTGTGTGTTTGGGTGGTGGGAGGAAGAGGAAGAGGAAGAAAAGTAGTAATAGTAGTAGTAGTAGTAGTAGTAGTAGTAGTAGTGGTGGTGTACATAAAGTATATTCTTTTATTTATAATCAAGAAAAACAAACTGAATAATGATAATAATAATAATAATAATAATAATGATGATGAATAATTCTAAACAAACATGAATTAAATTATATAAGCCTAAGACTAACCAATTTCTCTCTCTCTCTCTCTCTCTCTCTCTCTCTCTCTCTCTCTCTCTCTCTCTCTCTCTCTCTCTCTCTCTCTCTCTCTCTCTCTCTCTCTCTCTCTCTCTCTCTCTCTCTCTCTCTCTCTCTCTCTCTCTCTCTCTCTCAGTGACACCCCAGCGTTGGTGCCGAATTTGGCCTCTTATTCTGAACCAATTGGGTATGTGGCACTTGGGGAGAGCCACACAGCGGCACTCGACTCTTTAGGGAAGGTACGTATGTGTGTGTGTGTGTGTGTGTGTGTGTGTGTGTGTGTGTGTGTGTGTGTGTGTTTTTGTCAAGTATTTCTGTTCCTTCCTTCATTTGTTCTATTTTGTCCTTGTTCTTGTTGTCATTTTTCTTCTTCAGTGTTTAGATGTTGAGCAGGTGATGTGTTGCAGCTCCCTGGCTCGTCGAAAACCTGAATATTTCAATTTCCGAGCCACTGTGTGACCTGCAGCACCTCACTGCTTCACCCTTAGGGAGAACACATTAGGCCAGATGGTGATTATAACACTGCTCAGGTGACGTAGTTAAGCTTATCAGGTGAGAATTAAATATGCTGAACAGATGTTAAGCTATTTGTATGTCCAGGGGGAAATAATAAATAACCTAACCTAACCTAACCTAACTGATACTGGCCAAGATTAAGCTGCGTGAGTGATTAGACTGCAGGCAGCGTAAATAAGCTTGTTAGGTAGGAAACTGCATGTTTGTCCAGGTGATCTGACGTGTGACTAACTTATTGAGGTGAGAATTAAGGGAGAAGTCGAGATTATTTATTTATGAATACGCAAGACTGTGATAGATTGGTATGTCTGTGGCCGCTGCCTTGTGTTCCCTCGACTTGTTCGCTGTGGTAAGTGGTAATTGGCTTAAGTACCATTGCTCATTACTTTCATTCATTCATTATCTTTTTATGTACGTTTATATTTGTTGCACACACACACACACACACACACACACACACACACACACACACACACACACACACACCTTTAAGGGGAGGGCATACCTTAAAAATAACACTTTTCGACTAAGATTAAAATTAAGTTATTAAATATCATAGTCTCCCTTAATATATCTTACGTTTTCTATGAGCACCACAAGTTGATGCCATTCTTCCTCATATTTTTAAATCGCCTTTATTTACCATTATTAAAGGGCTTTAAATGCCCCGCGCGCCACGTGCTCGGTCACCTGGCTCACTAACTTTATTAAGTAGTAAGGCACACACACCAACACTTAGGAGGATCACACAAATACGCCCATTTCCACGCCCACACTCTCACACGTCCGCGCCCTCGCCCTCATGCCCTCGCCCTCACAGGTCCGCGTCCACGCCATCAAACGCCCACGTCCACGTACTCACAAGCCTGCGCCCACACACTCACGCCCGCGCCCACATACTCACACGTCCGCGCCCACACACTCACGCCCGCGTCCATGCCCTCAAACGCCTGCGTCCACGCACGCACTCACGCCCGCCTCCACGCACTCACGCCTGTGTCCACGCACGCACTCACGCCCGCGTCCACGCACGCATTCACGCCCGCGTCCGCGCACGCACTCACGCCCGCCTCCACGCACTCACACGCCCGCGGCCACGCACTCACGCCCGCGTCCACGCACGCACTCACGCCCGCCTCCACGCACTCACGCCCGCCTCTACGCACCCACGCCCGCCTCCACGCACTCGCGCCCGCGTCCACACACGCACTCACGCCCACCTCCACGCACTCACGCCCGTCTCCACGCACTCACGCCTGCGTCCACGCACGCACTCACGCCCGCGTCCACGCACGCACTCACGCCCACCTCCACGCACGCACTCACGCCCGTCTCCACGCACTCACGCCTGCGTCCACGCACGCACTCACGCCCGCGTCCACGCACGCACTCACGCCCACCTCCACGCACGCACTCACGCCCGCCTCCACGCACTCACGCCTGCGTCCACGCACGCACTCACGCCCGCGTCCACGCACGCACTCACGCCCACCTCCACGCACGCACTCACGCCCGTCTCCACGCACTCACGCCTGCGTCCACGCACGCACTCACGCCCGCGTCCACGCACGCACTCACGCCCACCTCCACGCACGCACTCACGCCCGTCTCCACGCACTCACGCCTGCGTCCACGCACGCACTCACGCCCGCGTCCACGCACGCACTCACGCCCACCTCCACGCACGCACTCACGCCCGCCTCCACGCACTCACGCCTGCGTCCACGCACGCACTCACGCCCGCGTCCACGCACGCACTCACGCCCACCTCCACGCACGCACTCACGCCCGTCTCCACGCACTCACGTCTGCGTCCACGCACGCACTCACGCCCGCGTCCACGCACGCACTCACGCCCACCTCCACGCACGCACTCACGCCCGCCTCCACGCACTCACGTCTGCGTCCACGCACGCACTCACGCCCGCGTCCACGCACGCACTCACGCCCACCTCCACGCACGCACTCACGCCCGCCTCCACGCACTCACGCCTGCGTCCACGCACGCACTCACGCCCGCGTCCACGCACGCACTCACGCCCACCTCCACGCACGCACTCACGCCCGCCTCCACGCACGCACTCACGCCCGCCTCCATGCACTCACACGCCTGCCTCCATGCACTCACACGCCCGCCTCCATGCACTCACACGCCCGCGTCCACGCCCTCAAACGCCCGCGCCCACACACACACACAAGCCCGCTCCCACACATACACTTACGCCCGCGCCCACACATACACTTACGCCCGCGCCCACACACTCACGCCCGCTCCCACACACTCACACGCACATAAACACGAATTCATTCAACCATTAGAATGCTCATGCACTCAAAAATCTGGTGACGACACACTCAAAAATCTGGAGACACTCAAAAAGACACAACTCCTCACACACACACACACACACACACACACACACACACACAATTAACCTTCTAAATTTACATTAAACTTGTCTATTAATGCTTTGTTGTATTAAACCAGATTTTTCTTTTATTTTTTTTTATCAATTCAGCTCGAAGTTGGATTTCTAATACTTATTTTCCTAATTTGTTATTCATGTGATATGTATATTTTTTTTTTCTTGTACTGTTTTATTTCCTCGTATATTTTTCTAAAGTGGGTTTCAAAAACGTATCTCTGGAACCATAAACTGACTTTGAATAGCAATAATAAACTTCGAAGGTGTGAGCAGAAAGTTTTAAATTATTATTATTTTCAAATTGTAAGTTATTCATAAGTTTATCCTCGAGATTATATTTTCACTTCTCCAGGATCAAGCTGATTCTTTCCTCGCCTCTCCTGTCTTTCCTACTCACAATGTCGCTACCCTTCTGCAATATTAAATTTGATTACAACTATAGATTTCGTGTGCTTTACATTTATAGGGGTGACTTGACAAAGGCTCTCTCTCTCTCCCACAGCCTCTCCCTTGGCCAAGTCAGCACCGAGGCAGAGTTGATTGATATACAGGTGTGAATTCAGCTGCCTCTTCGCTGTTCCCGTTGCCAGGATACCATGTGATCGAGGCAGTGTTGGGGAAGGTGAAATTATCCATCAGGTTCGTCTTTTAAACTTCTAATATGTATATAATGTCGTGCTATTGAAATTTATGATGCCGTGCGAATTTCAATCATCCTTCAAATATAATTGGGAAGTATTTATTTAAGGCACATTTTTCAGTTTCTTGTCTGTCATACTGCTATGCTTTTCAAATTTCCTTTCTTGAATGTGACTGAATTTTTGACGCAATTCACAAAATATCGACACATTTCTTGCATAGTGCATTGTACTTTTCAAACTTGCCCGGTTTTTTCGTATCATGTTTGTCCAGTCATAGTCTTTTAGGCAACCAATCCCCAAACATCTCATACTAAGAATCTCGGCACCTTTTCCACGCCTCATTCTTTTCAAAGGTTGTTTTGTAATGAATCAATTATCAAACATTAAGAATCTCAGCACATACAAGCTTCATGTGTCTAGGAGCTAATGGTCCGTTTCCCTTGCAGGTGTGACGTGTGCTGCTTCACTCCATCCCATGAACAGTTGCCCACAGCAATCTCTACCACATCAGGCCTGACATACTTCATTGTGATCAGGGAGTCGAGTTTCATCAGGAAGAGAGGCTGTGTCACTACCTGTAAGCCTGACGAGGTGTTAGTTAAGTCAAGGAGCGTCATCAGGAAGAGGGGCCGAGTCTTGCTACCTGTAAGCCTGACAAGAGGAGTCAAGGAATTTTTCATTGCAATCAAGGAAGAGTCAAGTTGTAAGAAGATTGTAAGGCAAGAATTTTAAGCAGGAATAATTGTCAAGCAGTTAACAGCAGGAAGAATGCAGCGAGAAAAGGGTACAAGAGTTTTCAAGTAAGAAGATTGTAAGGCAAGAATTTTAAGCAGGAAAAAGTAAGGTAAGAATTTTAAGGAATAATTGTCAAGCACTTAACAGCAGGAAGAATGCAGCGAGAAAAGGGTACAAGAGTTTTCAAGTAAGAAGATTGTAAGGCAAGAATTTTGAGCAGGAAGGATATTGTTAAGCAGTTTAGCAGCAGGAAGAGTCCCTTCAAGCTGTTGGTGGGAGTGACAAGCATCCTTCAGGACTTGCAAAGGCTGAAGTCCTCAACACTAGTCTCACTCAAGTTGACACAGGAGCTCTCTGACACAAGGAAAACAAATCATTTATCCTATTGTGTATTTATTAAACTTTTGTGATTAAACAATATATATATTATTATCTTGTACATACTTAGGGAATTATACTAATAAGTTGCAAATAAACAAGCTTTCTGGTGTAACAGTTCATGCCTCCTCAGAAACTTTGGCAATGTGATTTAAACAAATATATTTAATCATCTTGTTCATACTTGTGGAATTGTGGAATTATATACAAATCTTTTTACAAATTGCAAATAAGCTGCTTTCTGATGTAACCAGTTCATAGCCCTGATAAAAAAAAAAAAAAATGGAAGCAAAAAATACTAGTAACAATTGATCTGGTCAAAAAAAAAAGCCAGGATTGGCCCATTTTTGGCTAAGTTTAAGGTAAAACTTGCACACAGAAGCCCTGTCCGAGCGACTCCAGTGTCGCTCGGACAGGGCTTGTGTGTGCAAGTTTCACTTTAAACTTGGCCAAAAATGGGCCAATCCTGGCTTTTTTTTTGACCAGAGGATGATCTATATTGTATCTATTGTTTTGGGTCCTATTTATTTTTTTATTTATTTACTTGGGGATGCATGAATTGTTTACCACCAATATATAAATTTAGTTTACCCAAGCACATTCTGTAATTTTATCAAACTATATAATTCACATGAGAATGATACTCACAAATTTATTTATTGCCAAAGACACAAAGCAAAGCACCCTAGACTACTACACTGGAGACAGCTGGCAGATCTGGCTTGCAAGATTTACACTGAAGCAGGCAACACATCAGGCTGCACCACCAGGAAGAGAGGACACCAAACACTGGCTGCAGACACCTTCACATCAGGCCCTGCAATGAGGCACCACCAGGCACAGAGGAGACCAAACACTGGCTGCAGACACCTTCACATCAGGCCCTGCAATGAGGCACCACCAGGCAGGCACAGAGGACACCAAACACTGGCAGCAGACACCTTCACATCAGCCCTGCAATGAGGCACCACCAGGCAGGCACAGAGGACACCAAACACTGGCTGCAGACACCTTCACATCAGGCCCTGCAATGAGACACCACCATCACCACCAGCCTTGATTGCAGACAGAAGACAAACCTCTGCAAATAAATACATAAATAATGCAACTTGGGTAAACTAGTTATGAAGAATGAGATTATTTCTGCATCACACACACACTAATTCCTCACTCATGCAAACTCTTATTCCCACAAACTTTTCACTCCCTCCCCTGGCCTAACAGGTGCCTCAGACAGTCCTTTAACACCCCACAACAATTTCACATCTATTTCTCTCCTATATCCATGAATTCCCCAAAATTAGTCTCATATTTAACCCAATACTTTCACATGCACATCGCAATAACAGAACTCTCCTCTTATTTCACAGTGATCATTGAAAATCATTCCTTCTCTCTCTCCATTAATACTTCACAACACACCTCACTGACAAGACTCACTCACACCTGTCAGGACTCACACTTAACAGGAGATAACATCTGCTTATCCAGCCATCTGTTGCTCCTCTTACAGTCTTGTACCACTATTTTCAGTGTTACTGCTCTTGTAATCGTGGTTAAGTGCATGCCTCCCCTCCTCCAACTCCTTCAGAAAACGTTAATCTTATTCCTCTTATCCATACACAAACACACATACACACCCAACAATGCTATATACAGTTGAAATTCCCCTATCCAAAATTCCTGGGACCAAAATTGCTGCAGATTTCAAATTTTCCCAGTTTTTTTCTAAATATTTCTATATGAATTTATAAAATGGGACAGCTTGGGGTTGGCATCAAGCTTTACATATACTTTCAATGTGGCTTTACAATGGCCACACAGAATATTACAGTGCATGACAGCACACCCACAGAACAAAGGCTTCACTGCTCAAAAAAATAGCAAATTATCACCCATGGCAACTCTCGTGCCCTGAAGATGCCAAGTTCAGCCCTTTAATCACAGAGAGACTGCCAGACACAGTGGAAGGGAAGGTCTCTCCTGTACTTCCCTGCCTGTGTCCCCCTTACTGCTACTCTCTCATTTCACAGCTCACATTTAATTCTTGCATTATAACGGGTGCTGTCAAGCTTAACAAAGGGAAGAGTGCTGTGATAGGCCTTGTTTGAGAGGGCTTTGTAGTTGTGAGACTGGACGGGAGACAGCAAGATCAACGACAGCCATGACACAGATGGCCAGGGATGCACTGACACAAGGTACAGCTGTCACTCCGAAGAGGAAGAAAGGCTCTTGGTGAAAAAGGAAAGCAGATACAAGAATATTAAGCTGATGGGATGTATATATTGTAAAAACTGATTAGCTGCACCCTCTTTTAGTCAGAAGAGGCTTGTGAGTTGCAGGGTAGCAGAGAGACAGCTGTTCCAATCACTGAGCACCCTTTGCCAACTGTGTGATGGCTGCTTCCAATCTTACCAGCTTCCTTCCAGTCTGACAGTTACTGATCCCTTCTTGAACAACCACAATCACAACACTTATGAGAAGAATTAAGTTGTAGCAAGGGGGAAGCAAGCAGATTAAGTTGTAGCAAGGGGGGAAACAAGCAGATTAAGTTGTAGCAAAGGGGAAACAAGGAAATTAAGTTGTAGCAAGGGGGGAAACAAGGAAATTAAGTTGTAGCAAGGGGGAAACAAGCAAATTAAGTTGTAGCAAGGGGGGGAAGAAGCAGATTAAGCTGTAACAAGGGGGAAACAAGCAGGGCAGTGTGTGAAAGACATCTCCCACTAAGCTTGACTTATTGTCAGTGTCAAGGATTCAAAAATTGAGCATAGCATCTTGAGAGCACACAAGTCAGAGATATGGGACTTCAACAGTACAAATAACACAATATTCACCTGACTGTTGGTTCCTGAAAGACTCCAGTGAGGTGTGACTGTTGCTCCTCATTAACGGAAGTCTCCCAAGGTCTCTTCCGCTTGCTATCCACAGTACCACCTGAGGGAAACACACACACACAATCAACACTGCAGCATTACACAGCATGGGAGGCACGACAGGGTACACTGATATGCACATTCTAGAAAGGAAAAGAACTAAAGGAGTAGACTGTGCCATTTCTACACAGTAAATGTTGGTCTGGCAGTCAGGCAAGATGTGAGTAGTAGTAGTAGTAGTAGTAGTAGTAGTAGTAGTAGTAGTAGTAGTAGTAGTAGTTTTAATCCCTCAAACAACAGTCCTATTGCTTTAATTTCCTGCCTATCTAAAGTTTTTGAATCTATCATCAACAGGAAGATTCTTAAACATCTATCACTTCACAACCTTCTATCTGATCACCAGTATGGATTCCGTCAAGGCCGCTCTACTGGTGATCTTCTGGCTTTCCTTACTGAGTCTTGGTCATCCTCTTTTAGAGATTTTGGTGAAACTTTTGCTGTTGCCTTGGACATATCAAAAGCCTTTGATAGAGTCTGGCACAAAGCTTTGATTTCCAAACTACCCTCCTACAGTTTCTATCCTTCTCTCTGTAACTTCATCTCAAGTTTCCTTTCTGACCATTCTATTGCTGCTGTGGTAGACGGTCACTGTTCTTCTGCTAAATCTATTAACAGTGGTGTTCCTCAGGGTTCTGTCCTGTCACCCACTCTCTTATTATTCATTAATGATCTTCTAACCCATACTTCTTGTCCTATCCACTCCTACGCTGATGACATCACCCTGCACTTTTCCATGTCTTTTCATAGACATCCAACCCTTCAGGAAGTAAACAGTTCACGCAGGGAAGCCACAGAACGCCTCACTTCTCATCTCTCTAAAATTTCTGATTGGGGCAGAGCAAACTTGGTATTGTTCAGTGCATCAAAAACTCAATTCCTCCATCTATCAACTCAACACAGTCTTCCAAACTATCCCCTCTTCTTCAATGACACTCAACTGTCCCCCTCTTCTACACTGAACATCCTTGGTCTGTCCTTTACTTATGATCTAAACTAGAAACTTCACATTTCATCTCTAGCTAAAACAGCTTCTGTGAAGTTAGGCGTTCTGAGACGTCTCCACCAGTTTTTCTCACCCCCAGCTGATGACTCTGTACAAGGGCCTTATCCGTCCATGTATGGCAATCCATGTATGAAGAGTTATAAGGAAAGAACTTACTTATTAATGGTTACACTTGCAATAACACAATACCATGCCCAACACCTCACAGTCACTTGATCGAAGCCAACACCTCACAGTCACTTGATCGAAGCCAACACCTCACAGTCACTTGATCGAAGCCAACACCTCACAGTCACTTGATCGAAGCCAACACCTCACAGTCACTTGATTGAAGGCAACACCTCACAGTCACTTTATTGAAGCCAACACCTCACAGTCACTTGATTGAAGCCACTCACTAGCTGACCAACTCATCTCAGCTTCAAGGCAACTCAATCTGGAAATAACAGACAATGGAAACAGGTGGGGCTTTTAATCTTCAAGGGACACGTTAAAAATCCTTTGTCAAACCAACAGTAGTGAATAATTCAGTCCCAGATTGTTAGAGAAATGCAAGTCAAAACAGTGAAGTGTAAACAGCAGGTAATTGTTGGTGTCATTGTGCCTGCCATTCAGTGGAAGGAGAGATAAATAAGTTGTCAATGTCCCTTCTACACAAATAAAAAAAACAGTACATTTATGCACACTGCTGCTAATCAATTTATTCTCCCTCAGCAACACTGCATTATATTCAACACCTGCTCACTAACTACTGTCTGTAAGTGAATCACTGAAACTACACACATCACTATTATCATTCTCTCTCTTTCTCTCTCTCTCTTTCTCTTTCAGAAGTATTTATACAACACAGTAAGTACTAGTAACACCTTGACTTGTTCTGCTTTGATCAATTGTTACGTGATACTGCCTCCACTATTTCAGCTTTTACTGTGTGGGTGAACAGTGGATCTTCCTGAGGCAGTGGTGGAGCAGGTGTTTCACTCTTGACACTGTGGGAGCAAAGATTGTCTTCCTTGCGATATACTACACAGTCAATGTATTGCCTCCACACACAGCAACACTGTTCTTCTGTTCCTCCAAACTTTGAGTTTCCTCACTACAGAATCCTTCAGAATAAGCTCCAAGATTTGCTGAGGTGTTCCCACAAGGATCTTCCTTGGCTTTGTCAGCTTGCAGTCTCTCAAGGGCCTCAGTCAAGATTGTCCTCCAGGCCTGGCCACATGCTGCCTGTCTCCAAGGACACACCTACTCATTTCACTGATATAAGCAACCTTTTCAAAGCCCATCAGAGCATTTTCCATTTCTGACAACAAGCAATATTTAGTGGGCTCCTAAACACACACACACACACACACACACACACACACACACACACACACACACACACACACACACACACACACACACAAACCTGCAGGAATTTGTCTTACCCTTAGCCAGTACTCATCTTACACATATAAACAGCAGATAGCACACCTAGAGTGGTCACCACTTCCTGTGAGTGGCAGTGCACAGCTGTTTTCAGTGAGTATCATTGGAAGGTCCACCATCACACAGTCTTGTGACAGCCTGGACTGGACACTTGCTGAGCAGCTCTGGAACCTTCAGGGAGGTTTACTGCAAACCTGCACACTGAAAGAAAATGCAGTTTGAGTAAATGTACATATTATTATATAGAGACAAAACTGTAGTGAGTTACCTAAGGAACTTATGACAATGGTACAGAAGAATTACAAAGATATTACATGGTCCAAGCCTTCAATTCAAAGTAAGTGCTTCAGATTTACATAAACAATTCAGACAGCTTCTAAAATCTACATAAACAATTCATGCAGCTTCTAATTCTATCATTGAGCGTCATCAGCTGTTGGCCTGGGTTGACTCACAGTCGTCCCCAAGTGACACACCTGGCTCACTCAACCCCACGTGCTTCATGGCTCTGTCTGTCTCACTCCTCCACACCTGGCTCACTCAACCCCACGTGCTTCATGGCTCTGTCTGTCTGTCACTCCTCCACACCTGGCTCACTCAACCCCACATGCTTCATGGCTCTGTCTGTCTGTCACTCCTCCACACCTGGCTCACTCAACCCCACGTGCTTCATGGCTGTCTGTCTGTCACTCCTCCACACCTGGCTCACTCAACCCCACATGCTTCATTGCTCTGTCTGTCTCACTCCTCCACACCTGGCTCACTCAACCCCACATGCTTCATCGCTGTCTGTCTCACTCCTCCACACCTGGCTCACTCAACCCCACGTGCTTCATTGCTGTCTGTCTGTCACTCCTCCACACCTGGCTCACTCAACCCCACGTGCTTCATCACTTTGTCTGTCTGTCTGTCTCACTCCACACCTGGCTCACTCAACCTCACGTGCTTCATTGCTCTATCTGTCTCACTTCACATTCTTACATGCCATTCTAAACCCTCTCCATTTCTGACAATCATACTTCAGTCACTCTCAACCGTTCAAAAGCCCAACTAGTTTCCAAGCCGCTCTTTACTACCACCCTAACACACCTGTTCCCTCAACTGCTACTCCTAACATTCCACACCGCCACAATGTTGCCTCTCACTGCCGCAATGTTGCATATCTAGCTGTCTTCTACTGCTATTTTCATGGTAACTGCTCTTCTGATCTTGTTAACTGCATGCCTCCCCTCCTTCTGCGGCCTTGCTGCACAAGATTTTCTTCTTTCTCTCACCCCTATTCTGTCCACCTCTCTAATGCAAGAGTTAACCAGTATTCTCAATCATTCATCCCTTTCTCTGGTAAACTCTGGAACTCCCTGCCTGCTTCTGTATTTCCACCTTCCTATGACTTGAATTCCTTCAAGAGGGAGGTTTCAAGACACTTATTCATCAACTTTTGACCACTGCTTTGACCCTTTTATGGGACTGCCATTTCAGTGGGCATATTTTTTTATTGGATTTTTGTTGCCCTTGGCCAGTGTCACTCATACATAAAACACACACACACACACACACACACACACACACACACACAGAAATTATATTAGAAATTATTAGAAATTAGATAAGTTACCAGTCACGAGCCTACGCGACGCCATGTATGTGAGCAACGCATGTTTTTAAGCATCTGGAGCAAAGTGGTTAAAGGAAAACTTTTTGACTTGAAATGTAATTAGATTGATCACTTATTTTTTCTGGCTGACATTGTTTTTGGAAGGTGGCACTTAAGATATGTGAATGCTGTATCTAGATATAAACAAACATTCACAAATACTCATTCCATTATGTGTCTGTCATTAGGCCCTCAAATAAACAACAAATTAAGTGAAAAGTTACCATTTCCCTTCCTGGCTTGCGCTCTTGTTGCTCTGAGTTGTAGCAGCAGCGACGTGTGACACCCAGGATGAAGGTGTCTGCAGGGTGGTCTGTGTCAGGGTGATGATGGCACACAGCACCAGCAACACCATGACAGCTCAAGCATCCTGTTGAAATTATCACATTTTTAAATGGTGAAAGGTGAAGGAAAAAGCTGTCTCCATGGAATGTGGAAGTACACAACAACAACTCTGAAAGATTTCTTACAATAATAAGTCATCATTCATTGTATCCTTTCTTGTTGGCCACAAGATTATCATACAAATTTTCCATAGACATCTGCAAATTGGTACCTCTAGCTGTTATTAAATATGATATTAAGTTTGATGAATGTATTTATTTCATTATACATGAAAGTTGTTGATTGCAAAAAAAATAATAACCAAAATATATTTTGACTTTTACTTTACAATGCCTTAACTGTTTCCTTTTAAAAAATTATGTAGATTGATTTTCTCATTTTAAAACTTATAGTCTAGACAACTAACTGGTCTTAAATTTTTTGTGATATACAAATAAAGTAAGAAAGAGAGCACATTTCACTAACACTCAAGGTGAAGTGTCCACCAATGATGGTGAAGGAGGTACACATGTAAACTCCAGTCTGACCAATGACCAACACAATTTGTCCACCTGCATGTCTCCATCGGGCACAAACTCCACCTCCCGCATCTGTGTCATGCCCACCACCACCGTCACCGTGGCAACACTGAAAAGTGGAATCTTATCATTCACACTGTTACAAAAAATATACTCCAATATGTATATATATATGGATTACTATTCCCAATGTTAAAAATTCTTTAGCTAATCTTACTTTGAGAGAGAGAGAGAGAGAGAGAGAGAGAGAGAGAGAGAGAGAGAGAGAGAGAGAGAGAGAGAGAGAGAGAGAGAGAGAGAGAGAGAGAGTGAGAGAGAGAGAATCAAGCCATTTGAAGTACATTTTTAGTTCCTTTACTTACACCATATTGCCTCTCTCTCTCTCTCTCTCTCTCTCTCTCTCTCTCTCTCTCTCTCTCTCTCTCTCTCTCTCTCTCTCTCTCTCTTAATAAATATGAAAACTAACACATTAACATAGGGAAGCTAATTCTAAAGACAGTCCTTAAATGACCCTGCCCCCCCCCCCTCTCTCTCTCTCAGGTGGAGTTGGCAAGGTACCATCTCTGTCCCCGCCAATGTCTCTCATGACTTCAAGACGCCTCACTGTAACCTAACTTAACCTAACCTAACCTAATGTAATCTAACCAAACCTAACCTAATCTAATCTAATCTAACCTAACCTAACCTAACCTAACCTAATGTAATCTAACCAAACCTAACCTAACCTAATCTAATCTAACCAAACCTTATCTCACCTACTCTAACCTAACCTAACCTAACCTCACCTCCTCTCATCTAACCTAATAATTCCTCACCTAATCTAACTTAACTTCTTCACTTATGCTAGTTTAACCTAATGCAACCTTTGCTAACTCAATTACCTTAACTAACCTAATTAATCTGCTATAACTTAACATGATCTAACGTAACCTATGTCATCCAAATCTTAGTTTCATCTAATCTAATCTAACCTATGCAAGTTAATGTAAATTCATCTAATATAACCTAAACTATGCTAGTCTAACCTATCCTTAACTTACCTAACCTAACGCACTATCTTAACCTAACCTAACCTAACCTTACTTAGCCTTACAATCTAACACACTTCAACTTACATAGCCTAACCTACTAACTTAAAATACTAACTATAAATACTAATACTAACTTAATACTAACTTAAGACCTACCTATGCTTATATCACTTCTATATCCTCCTCCTCCTCCTCCTCCTCCTCTTCTTCCTCTTCCCTAACACAGTGACTCAGCGAAGCCAAGAAAATACGTAATTTCTGAATACCATCTTTAAGAGGTTCACCCAGTCAGCCCTCTTCCTCCTCCTCCTCCTCTTTCCTGACCTCCATCCTCCCTTCTTTACTCACGTGTCTCTCCCTCCCTACACACACACACACACACACACACACACACAGAGGGTCTCACAAGGGTAATACACACACACACACCCAACCAGTCACCCACACCCACCCACATACATGTACACACGGACGCACACAGCCTGTCACCCTTACGTCAAACAGCTTACACCCTTCTATTCCCTGTCACTCATCAATCACACATACCCAGTCTCTCTCTCATCTTCTACTCTGTTAAATAACCAGTTAACGGTCCCAGCCTACTCCCAGTCCCCCTAGACGGCCGGTTACTCTCTCATTAGGAGCATATGACTAAAAATAAGTGACATGGGGCGGCGGTCAGAGAGAGCTAGCCTGCCCTGGTCTGCCTACGGGAATCGAAAGCGTTTGTTTGGGTACGGTTTAAAGGGACGAAGGTTTAAAGGGACAGTCTCTGCGTGAGTGTGTTTGGTCAAATGCTGAATACTCACGCCTGGTTCGTCATATAGCCACATGGACAGGCACAGATCACTCCTCCACGACACACACATAAACAAACACACAAAAACACTAACTAGTAACTGTACCTTTAGTTTCGTCTGCTCTCAAAATATTCCTCCATTACTAATGTAACCCACATTCCCTAGTGGTATACTTTCCTCGGAACACCCATATTTTTAAGAGCTTTTTATCCACCATATATGTCTCGGTTAACTCTCATCTTGGCTGGAAATTAAACTATATTGTATCAGTGTGGCCATCTTGAGGTCCCGGATGAAATGGCGGGCTGGGATTGGCTATTCACGACCCGTTGTCATGGTGATGGTAGATGCCACTCACTTGACAGCTCATATTTTCTCGCTATTGAAAGGAGTTTATTAGAGCGTAACTGAAGCGTGTAAAGGCATGATTCCGCACTATACTATTAAGATATTGTAGTTCTGAAGTGTTCCTAGGGTTAGTAGGCTTGGATAAGGAGTATAACACAATTTAGATGGTGTGAAGAGCGGATGTTTTCGCGCGAAATTCAAACAATTCCAGCCTCTGATATTACGTATTAGACTTAAGATATTGTAGTAAGAAAGTATCTATGGAGTTAATAAGCTTGGGTAAAGAGTATAGGGGAATTTAAAGGACGTTTAAGAGACGGAGTGTGAGGAGAAGGTGTGTCAACGCGATTCAAGTAATTCAAACCTGTCTGAGTTGATTCCACAGAAGACTCTTAAGATATTATATTGCTGAAGTGTTCCTAGGGTTATTAAGATTGGGTAAAGAGTATAAGGGAATTTAAAGAGTGGATAAGGGAGGGAGTGGAGCGATTTGATGTCATATAGACCAAAGCCAGGTTACAGAGGGGTTTTATCTTGTAAAGGGGACGGTTCGGTTTTCTTGACCGAGTGACGAAGGAGAAGAAAAAAAATAAGAAGAGACATCAGCCACTGAACCACAGGGAGAGCAGTGAAGGTCCTTTCTCACTGTTCCCTATATAAGACACAGGGAGAGGAGTGAAGGTCCTTTCTCACTGTTCCCTATATAAGACACCATACACTCTAGAACACCAGGTCAGAAATCAAGAAACACGTGCTATTACAATATAGGTGAAGCTTAAGGACACGTCAGTAATTCAGCAGCAGACAATATTTCACAACTCTGCTTCTCAAACCTTCTCGCAACGCAACCGGAATGTTTTAGAATGTTGTTCTTGTTCTGCTGTAGTTAAATGAATTACAGAATAAACAGGGAAGATAGATGTTTTCTTTTTTACCCAGAAACATAAAAACGTACATAATTTCTACTAGAACCTGATAAAAATTAAGAAAGATAAGACGCCAAATCGTTTGAGGATACGAGTTTCTCTTCTGTTATATAAAAATTACAGAACAAACAAGAATAGATGGATTTTTGTGCTAGTCATGAAAATGCCTTTGAAAACCTAAATAACAGACCAGAACATGATAAAAGTTCAGATAAGACGCGGGAAGATATGATAACACGGATTCCTGTTGTGTAATAAGTTGAATTACATAAGAAACACGTAGAGCTGGATTATTTTTTTCCCTAGTCACGAAAATACCTCTGAAAACCTAAATAGATCTCTAATTTATAAAAGTTAAGTAAGAAGCTGAACCATTTGGTAACACGAATTTCTGCTCTGTACTAAACTGCATTACAAAACAAAAACAGTAGCTAATATCGAATACATCACATCATATTTTATTTCCCAAATCACGCGTGGCAGCTTCCTACCTAATCCACCATGCCACTGTTTTTACCAAAGGCCGTGATTCTGTTGGTGAGTGACAGGGAGAACAGAACGTCTACACAACTATAGGGACTTGAGGTGGCTGGCATAACAAGTGAGGGCAAGACAGCGTCCTTCCCCCACTTGGCCACTGCACACACTGAATAACCAGGAGCTATCGTAATAATTCCATAGCAGAAACTTCTACACAGCGACGCATTTCCTTCAATAAACCGCTAACCACTGAAAAATAAACCCTTCTAAACTCCACACGTGTAAACAAATAAACTAATCTATCTGTTATTGCTAATATTTGAGCGTCATTCACTTCAGAACATTAAAAAACATAAACAGAATGCCGGCGCGCTCTAGACAGTGGCGGCCTGGCTAACTCTGGCTAACTCCAATAACGTTTCATTTTGGCTCAAGGCATCTTAGCTTCCCCCCTCGGCTCTTTTTTCGCTCCCCAGTCTTTGTTCTCCCTCAGGCAAGCCTCATATGCTCCCTGCCACGAATGCTGCAAGAAATATCGCCAGTCAGTGATGGGAAAAAGTGCTGAGAAATAGACGTACCATCTTAACTTGTGTACTCATCTCATATTATCGTTTATTTATTTTTTTTATTTTGTTATATAAGGAAACTGCATCTTGGTTCATGAGTTTTGAGTTTTGTTGACTGTACACTATGATTCTTGTGGTCTTGTCTTATTATTTCACGAGCTATGTCAACAGAAGAATAAATATGAGTTTTTTTTTTGTTTTTTTTTCTTGAAACTAATCGGGGTAAGTCAAAACGCATGGAAATCTATCAGTCTCAAAATTAATAACATGCGAATTAACGTAAATTTATTCTTTGCATTCTGAAAGATCTATAAAAAGTAAAAACTTGTCCTGAAATCAATTTGAAATGCGCCTTATTGCAAATTTATTATATTCTGAGCCAGCCAGAAAAGAGTCCTCGCTGGTGGCACGTGAGCAATGAGTAAATATGAGGTACATTAAGGTTTCCATCAGTTCACCTGTTGGTTCCTGTCACATTCAGGCCCGATAAAATTTCAAGGACTATGTAGTGGTGTGTGTGAGTGTATTTATGTTTTATGAGGATATCATTGAATGTATGTTTATAGTTGTGTGTATGGCTTGGCTTAGAAAGTTTAATCTCTCTCTCTCTCTCTCTCTCTCTCTCTCTCTCTCTCTGTGTGTGGTGTGTGTGTGTGTTCCGTTTTTCCTAGTATTGTATCTAACTTTTTTATCATTATTCCCTCCCGTTATACTCTCTCTCTCTCTCTCTCTCTCTGTTAGTAAATATTCTCACTACGTGTCACTCTGGCGGTGGTGGTGGTGGTGATGGTGATGGTGGTGATGGTGGTGGTTGTGTTGAAGAAAACAATGGAATGCAGGGAGGAGTGTGTAAACATGTCTAGCCCAGGAACACAGTGGACACCCATAGCCTAGTTAGCAAAAGAGTTCACTGACCCCTACCACTGAACGCCCTTATAATATCTTAATATAGAGCCTTCCTATCTTAATGTCCTTAACCTTAATGTCTAGCCCAGGAACACAGTGGACACCCATAGCCTAGTTAGCAAAAGAGTTCACTGACCCCTGCCACTGAACGCCCTTAGTATCTTAATATAGAGCCTTCCTTTCTTAAACCGTGGAAGGATGGAACTGAAAGGGTAACAAACGTATATTGAGATTTTTTATGACTTTTCCTCCTTAATTAATGGAAGGAGAGAAGTAAAAGAGTAAGAAATACGTGAGCTAAGATGAACTGATGCTTTTTCTTCTTTCTTCTTTAATGCATTCTTTCACGCCAACATGCATTTCACCCCGTTAATTACGGTTCTAGTGTTTACGTCAATTGGAAGGAGAAATATTGGCCAGAATTCGGTGTTTTTTTCCCGTTCCGTTTAAATGTACGGTTCATTTTTCTCATTGTGTCTTTTTCGTGATATCTGAACACTGATGACGCAACATTCACTCCTTATGAATCTGAAGGAAGCATCACGTCACGTAAACTGCTGATATCTCTTTATGGTTCCTTAGGTAAATACGAGCAAGATAAACTAATGTAACGCCACACCCCCCTCCGGTTCCCCCCTCCTCCCTCCTCCTCACCGGTCCGATCAGAGCTCTAATGAGACGAGGCAAAGATCTTCACGGTGAAGAAGAAGAAAGGAAGAGGAAGAGAGAAGAAGCACGCACACACAATAGAAAAAAAGAAAACATTTTTGATTGGTAGTGGTTCTCGCCTTCATCGTCATGGCCAGAGGGTAGGGAGAGGTTAATTATCACACAGTACCTACAGTGTGGCTTTATTAGGAGGAACGAAAAATATAAAAATAGCAAAAATAATTAAATGAATAATACTGATGGGATTCTTTGGGTTGACTGACCCACTATGACACTTGAAATTCTGGTATGGCATATACACTTATACTCCGTTACTTAACACTACGAATACACAAGAAAATAATTACTTTTATAACTCCTCAAGAGCACCATTCATTCTGGGCACCGTTATATCCCTAAATAACGTCACAGCCTTCCTCCATCACTTCTCTACGGCAATAATATTGCTCACAACACATTCACAGTAGATTATATTTGACTAAAGAAACATTACATGGCTAACGCTTTCCCAAGACTGTGGCCTGTCTCCACGTGGGACCAACACCGGCTATTTTATCTGTTGCCAGAGGGAAGGGAGACGCCATTCTGTCAACACGTACAGTCACTATATCTTCACTAGAGACATGAATAATAAACATGAACACAGTAATATTCACTTCTAAATAAAAGAAAAATCAAATATTTCAGAGCTACGAGACCCACCTGTTGCCAGAGGGAAGGGAGACGCCATTTTGTGCTCTCTCCCTCAACACCCACAGGCATCTGAAGTTATTGGAACCTTAGCTAGTTCTCTCTCTCTCTCTTCTTTCACAAATAATTTTACTGAACCGTGAGTTTAAATAAAAATGCAGGAATAATTGGCTAGCAAGGTGAGCATATAGGCTGGACATTAGTTGAAGTTAATAATTGAATTCTAAATTACTAACATATTTTATAAGCTAGGGTATGATACCTTATGAGTTACTGGTAGGCTGACGCAACATGATGTAATTCTATTATTCGTATTACCATTGATTAGAGAAAACTACAGTTGAAATAAGTAAAGACTATTTATAATAAATGTTTCAAGACTTTTAAATCACTCCCACGAATACACGCCTTATAAAAATACTTTTTTCATATAATCACTAAACCTTTAATTACCGCTATTATCCTCCTCTTCACCGCAAGCTACAAAAGAAAACAATTATTGGGGAGACTCAAAGAAACTCACTAGCTCTGCCCTTGGACTGCTATCATCCTTCAACATTGAGAGTACTATGAGAACTGCTGGTATGGACAGAGGAAATGAGAGAATAGGAAGTTAATTTAGTTTTCCATAAGCTATAGAACTGTTGAAGAGGCTGGTACAAAAATGAGCCTAAAATGTCATAGGTGGTTACAGGACAAGTTGCCTACAAAAGGTTATATTAACAGATACACTATTTGATAAGCTGACAGTGTTTCTGAATTCATATGAGAAAATAGTAATAAGTGATAATTTACCTAACTGCATTGGTGATAAATGAAGGCGTTGAGGCAAACGTCAGGGTGTGAGAGGTAAGGTGGACACACAGGGAGCAGGAATGACAATACTGGTGTGGTAAACTGCTTCATTAATTCCACTCTGATCAAATTCATACCTCTTGCACAATTGCAGTTCCTTCAAAACCAAAACCAACACCAGCTTGATAAATTGCAATCAATGTTTCAAATTCATACCTCTTGCACTTACACTTCCTTCAAAACCAAAAACACCAGCTTGATAAATTGCAATCAATGTTTCAAATTCATCTTAACCTCAATTATATACAAAAATTGAAAAAGAAAAAAAATACTTGCTTTTATAACCTTTACATACATACACATTAAAGAAATTTTCATTATGTATTCAAACTCATAACATTTTGTGTAGTAATATTTAAACAGCTGACCATCCCAGGACTCAGCTCCAGCCAGTTGTGTTTGAGGAGAAAGTTTCAACCAGAAGAGAAATTAAGGTACTGAGATTCCAGCCAGAAGTCACCAGAACCTAACCAAGGGCCAGGTTCTAGGGCTTCCTTACCTGCTCACATTAAACCAAGTGGTGAGACTGACTGCTAAACTAGAGTACAGCTTTCATTTAACCCATAAAGAGTGGGTACCTTTAAATAAATAGATGAGTTAAATACCTTAAACATCTGAAACTGGATGCCATTTTTGTCAGGAAGCTAAATAAGTGTTGATGTGATGAGTTCGCACACTTTTGTTTTCAGTAAGTAGGGCTTGTCTGTCACTGTCCCATCACCACAGCCCTCTCATCACCCACTCCACTCCACAGCAGAACACTAGATGAGTGATCTGACACAAGCAGGAATGAGTGACTGACCCCTTCTCCTGTGCCTGTCTTTCACAATCAGCTGCATTTGATTTGCATTCATGGCAGGCTCAGCACCGACCATTTACAAGGAGCACCCACACTTCATGGGCTAAGTAAATAAATGGGAAAAGAAAGTACGTCAAAATCATAAATAAGAATTCCGTTAAATGTCAGTCTTCTAACTCTGGCACTAAGTAACAGAGCTGGAACAAAATAAAGGTAAACACTGGACTGGAAGAATTTACACGTGGAAAAATTGAATTCCACGTCACTCGTCAGACTGCAACATTTAGCACAGACCATCACTTCCCTTCCACAGGAGTTTTGTAAGCCACTCAGGTCCAGTTCAGTACATTCCCTGCCTTCAGCAAGCAGCAACATACAAGACAACACTCACAGACAGGACTTCAGGTTAAAATACTATGTAGCTACCTATCTACTTTGTCATTATCACGTAGCAGACTCTACAGCCACGTGTGCGAGGGACCGCCTGCCCCGCACACCGCCGCCAGTACCCAGGCAGCTAGTACTTCTATTAAGCGGAGATCTCAAAGGTGGATTCTACCCCGTACAGTCCCAGTATTGCTGTGTTGGCCAGGAAGAACTTGGCTTTCTTCACATTTGTCCCTGCAAGTAAAGAAAATTCCACTTAGCACAAGTCCAGTCAGTGATCAAGAGGACTAAATGTTGCAGCAGGCTAAAGAATATTCCTGCAAAAAATGAGTAATGTAGTGAAAGATAAGACTTAACATCTGCATCTTCAGTCAAGTGATGATTAAAACTTGCTTTATTTTCTCCTTCAGAATAATCAACATAATTTCATTGTGAGGGAGTTCCAAGGCTGTACAGGATATCAGAGTATCCTTGCTTGGTGACTGAAATATATTCCTAGTAACTATGGGTTAAGATATGCTGCTGCAGAGACCTCCAAGTTCAACTGTTCTATGTGAGACTGTACCCAAAACACAGAGATGGGTTTTGTTGCCTTGAGATGCCACCTGGTACTACAGAAGCTTCTTATTTTGTCTTGTCAGACTCACCTGGTCAGTCTACAACTCACCCTTGCCTGAGAACTCCTTGCCATCGATGTCGGCGGTGACGGTGAAGAAAGGCTTGTTATCCCTGGTGGTCTGGTTAGTGTTGTACAGCAGGCCAGGCTTCATCTGGTGCAGCACCATCACGGGGTGCATGGACGCCGCACCTTCTGAGACCTGCTTGGCCGGATTGGGAACTTTCACAGGTTCAGTTGACTGGAATGGAAAGTTTGATTCTGCTTTCATTGGCTCGGTTAACTGAAAGAAATAAAATACAAAAGAAGCTTGATATGGCAAGGCAAGGACACTTCATGTGTACATTATCATCAGCTATACTTCACTATGTTCATGGTCATATTCTGACAAATTCACGAGTGTTTCTCCTTCTAATCTCACAGTGTTTCTCCTTCTAATCTCACAGTGTTTCTCCTTCTAATCTCACTATCTATACTCTCAATTCTTTACTGATTATAAAAACACAATGAAATGGCTGCCACTTTCTTGCTGCCCCAGATGCCGCCACCATCACAACCTGGTGTGGTGTGAAGGCTCCACTCAAGCACTCACTGCCTCAGGCCACTCTGTAATTGGAACTAGTCACAGAGGGCCAAGTACAGCTCACTGGGCTCTTAGGGGAGGACTTCAACAGGTGATGGTGGGAATGGACATCACCCTCACCTAGCTAAGAATTTAAAGAGTTCCTATTTATCTTCCTTATCGGAATATCTTTCACTACATTGCTTGAATCTTTCAGCCTGGAGTTAGCTATAAGGGCATTTCTTCTAGCACTGTTTTGTGGTTAGGTTAATATTATGATAATGGAGAGAAAGCATAATTTACTTGGGAAGCTGCCTTTATAACAAGCTGTAAGATGCAAGGGGGTGGGGAGCAAAGGAACACAAAGATACCAAACCTTGTCAACTTTACGGGAAGAAAAGAAAATTGTACGTCTAACTCCATTCCCCTTCAACTTTCAAATCAACTCCTGGCAACTCATTCATCATCATCGTCAACATTCTATTTGTCCCCATCTCTCTCATTTCTTCCAGTAATCAATTTTAAGGTCATTTGCAACAAGGGTACCACTCACAACACTTCCCAGGACAAGGACACCAGCACAGGAGCAACACCAGGAACCACAACGCCTGATAAAATTATGAACCTAACATAGTACGAAAAACTCATATATGGCTTCATACACCATCCTCCCTACCTCCAGGCTTCTCCCAGGGGCACTTGCGGGTCTCTGCCTGCCGTTCCCCCTCCTGCACTGAGGCATCCCTGTCGGACACCATCACGTGGGACTGTTGGGGAGAGAGTCACATAGAGAATGGAGTCTAAACTAAACCTAATAAAATTAAACACAATCTAAATCAAATATAAGACCACTGCCATCATTCTAACACTGCCGTCCCATGTTCCTCTCATCCCTCACCTCCTGTCCCTCCATTTTCATGTCCATATCAGGTGCGTGCATGTCTGTGTTGCGGTGGTTGTCCTGGCCAGCCGTGTCCGAGCTGTTCTGGTTGAAGTTGAGATTGGCGGCAGGTTGACCGTTCAGTTCGGGGGCTGGGAAATGCGTCCACGGCAGGCTCAGGCACAGCTGTACGCCAGTTTCCACCGCGACCTGAAGTATATAGATGAAAGGAAAAAAATAAAGGAATAGAGAGAGAAGGAGAAAGGAAAAACATGAATGAAATTGAGATGGAAAAAAAAAACAAGGGAAAAAAAATGAATGAAGCAAAGAAAATAAAGTACAAAACACATAAGAAAATTCCCACTATTTGCCATCTTCTTCATAAATCAACACACACACACACACACACACACACACACCCTGAAATATCTCTCAATGTCTCTGTTTGTCTCTTTCTCTCTCCATCTCTGTTACTTTATCCCTGTCTCTGTCTGTCTCTCTGTCAGTGTATGCCTCTTGGTCTGTCTAACCCTGCCTCTGTCTATCTCTCTCTCTGTCAATGTATGCCTCTCTCTCTCTCTGTCTGTCTAAAACTCTCTCTCTCTCTCTGCATCTCTGTCAGTCTATCCCTCCCTCTCTCTCTCTCTCTGTCTGTCTGTCTGTCTGTCTCACAAATACTCACACATACTTACTTGGTTGGCAGGTTGATCCTCTATCCACGTGGAAGTCCCTGTACAAAAAACACCTGTCTATTTTCACCTGTCATCCCCATCCATAAATCTGACTGTCTTCTTTTAAGGCTCTCTAATGACTCAGCAATACAGGAGCTTTGAAAGATGGTTACACACATTTGAGTGAAGTGTGAATAAAGGCTGAGGATTTAAAAGATGGTTTGACAATATTTGAGTGATGTGTGAATAAAGGGTGAGGATTTAAAAGATGGTTTGACATATTTGAGTGATGTGTGAATAAAGGCTGAGGATTTAAAAGATGGTTTGACAATATTTGAGTGATGTGTGAATAAAGGCTGAGGAAAGTGTCTTCATAAAAAGAGAAATTATTGAATATTCTGTGCAAGAATTGAGATGAAAAACTACCTTGAGAAAGTACATTACCTTCATGAAACAGACCAATTATTGAATATTCTGTGCAATTGAGATGAAAAACTATCTTCCTCCTCGTCTTCTTCACAAACAATGCAGTCTCTCACCCAATATGGAAGCAAATGTGCATGATCTGTGACGTCCCTTCATCCATGACTGTCTCCTCCTCCTCCTCCTCCTCCTCCTCCTCCTCTGTGGTGGGGCGGTTCCAGGGGCGACTCAGGTTAAGCTGGTTGGTTAGGTTTTGTCTGCATAGAGGTAGTGCCCCTTGTCTGGCAGAGCGGAAGTTAGGTTAGGTTAGGTTAGGTTAGGTTGCGTTAAGTTAGGTTAGGTTAGGTTAGGTTACGTTAAGTTAGGTTAGGTTAAGTTAGGTAGAGAGAGAGAGAGAGAGAGAGAGAGAGAGAGAGAGAGAGAGAGAGAGAGAGAGAGAGAGAGAGAGAGAGAGAGAGAGAGAGAGAGAGAGAGAGAGAGAGAGAGAGAGAGAGAGAGAGAGACTGCTGGAAATACAATTAGAGATTGATAAAAACAATTCTCTCATCACGGTGAGGCTACAGGAATGTCAAGAGTGTTCCTATGGTTCTAGTGACAGATTAACAAGATTTCTACATAATTAACAGGAGAAACACTCTTGAGCACCCAGCTAATCACCTGTGGCCTTGAAAAACAGTCACAGTGAGAGAGTAAAGCATTTCTGAATACGGCAAAAGGAGGAGGCCAGCTACTCACCAAACTTGCCGGCCTGCATTTGGGGGAACGTGACGTCACTCTGGCACGTCACCTTCTGCCCCTGACCCACACCCCGCCCCTCCCTCAGTCACCCCCTCCAAGTTTTCCTGCAGGATGAGAAAAGGAGGAATTAGGTTAAGTTAGGTTAATATTAGCAAGTGTTTATGTTCTATATAAAAGTTGCTTCCTAGGTGTTTTATCATGTTTGGTTCTATTGTAGTCCATTATTACACCCTTGTGCATTTCCTGGTGGTGGTGATGGTAATGACAGTGGTGAAGGTGCATGGCAGTACCTGGAGGGGGTTGGGCAGGGTCACCATCACCATCTTGCCGTCACTTGCTTTCACCACCAGAGAGGAGCCACACGGGTCAACCTGGTGAGGAGAAATAATGAGATTTGTCACCACCAAACTGTCTGGATTGAGAGGTAGTTACAAGTGCTGGAAGAGAGAAGAAGAGAGGTGCAGTGGTGATGTTAATAAATGAAGTGTTATATGGCAGTAAGGCATCTCAACTTTTTATCATGACTCAACAAGGAGCAAGGAGCAGGCTTCTCTCTCTCTCTCTCTCTCTCTTATTCTTTAACTCTCCTCCCGACTCCCTCTCTCTCCCTGCTTGCCTTTCTCCCGTCTCTCTTTCTCTCCCTCGCTCCTCTTCCCCTCCCTCTCCTCTCCCAGGCTACTTACTCTGTCTCTCTCCCTTGCGTCTCTCGTCCCTTGCCTCTCTCCCCTCTTGAAGAATAACAATATAAACCTGAAGTAACAAACGCAAGGAGTGACGAGGTGAAATAAGCCGGCGTGCCACCACCACCACCACCACTGTCCTCACCTGTGCCACGGTGCCCACTGTGTGCCGCAGCCGGTGGTACACAGACGCCTGTTCCCACACAGATAGGTAGATAGACTGACAGACACACAGACACACAGATAGATAGATTGATAGACACACACACACACAGATAGGTAGATAGACTGACAGAAACACAGACACACAGATAGATAGATTGATAGACACACACACACACACACACAGATAGATAGATTGATAGACACACAGACACACAGATAGATAGATTGATAGACACACACACACACACAGATAGATAGATTGATAGACACACACACACAGATAGATAGATAGATTGATAGACACACACACACACAGATAGATAGATTGATAGACACACACACACAGATAGATAGATTGATAGACACACACACACACACACAGATAGATAGATTGATAGACAGACAGACAGATATAGATTAAAGGATGTTTGATAGATACAAACAGATAGACAGACAGAAAGACAGATACAGACAGGCACACACAAAAAACACACAGATTTTCCACAAAACACACAAAAAGACACACAATTATCTTCTAAAACACATTAAAACAAAGATTTTCTCCAAAACACACAAAAAATGCACAATTCCCTTTCAAAACACACAAAAAACACACAATTCCCTTCCAAATCACACCAAAACACACAGATTCTTTCCAAACACACAAAAAAGAATACAATTTTCTCCAAAACACACCAAAAAACACAGATTTTCTCCAAAACACACAAAAAACACACAATTCCCTTTCAAAACACACAAAAAACACACAATTCCCTTCCAAAACACACCAAACCACACAGATTTTCCACAAAACACCCAAAAAACACAAAATTCACTTTCAAAACACACAAAAAACGCACAATTTTCTTCCAAAACACACCACACCACACAGATTTTCTACAAAAACACCCAAAAAACACACAATTCCCTTCCAAAACACCCAAAAACACACAGATTGATCAAAAACACTAAAAAAAACCACTTATTATACCACCAATAACCTTAAATAAATAAATGGCCTTTAAATAAATAAAAATACTTAAAATACCACAGTTTACCCCAAAAGATCCCTAGAACGAGCAAATTTAGCCTAGATACCAAAGTTTAAGGGCAACCCGAACCTGCCCACACCCTAAATACCCCTGAAACTTTAAAATTCCTTAAAAAACGTGGGAAAAAAAAAAAAAAAAAACAGAACCCTTTAAATAAATCACGAAAAAAACACGAAATTATATGAAGCCCAAAAAAACACAAACACTAATCCCTAAATTCTCACCCTAAAAAACCCTAAAAAACCCTAAAAATTACCGTAAATTAGGGGAAAAACTTTAAAAAAACACCAAAAATCTTATGAGGAAAACGTGGGAGAGTGCAGTGACCACGGGGCTCCCTATTTCCCTTAATTTCTCCCTTATTTCAGATCCCCCGCGGCGCCTCAGGATCCCCAGGGGCTCACCATGGATGCAGGGAACTGGGGTACTGGGGGCGGCCTCCGGGGTGGGGAATTACTTGAGAAATTTGCGAAAAAAGATAAGATTTCTATGCACTGTGGTAGTAAACACGAGGGAACTGTTGTCTTGATCTTGATCTTGATGGTGTAGGTGGCACAGGATCACTCCTGTGTCAGGCCTCTGAATCGGCAACTCCTGTAGAAGGGGGAAAAAAAAGAGAGAAACGAACAGCATCCTCTATACTAATTGTTCCTACACCTGGCACGCCACATTCTCTCCAGAAACTCTTTCACCGCCTCAATCATCCTTTCATTGGCCTCTCTACACAGTCCCAGCAACAACACCATCCACTCCTTTCCTGTGTTCTCCACTCTTTCATTCGTATCATGCCCTAACTCAGTCAGTATCACTTGCATCATCTCATTCCTGTCTCTGGCATACTGCACACACTCCAGCACCACATGTTCCACCGTCTCATCCTCTCCCATGTCACACATCTGGCACAGGGACTCAGACCACCTGTAACTCCTCGCATTCACATCCATACACTGTGCCCTCGCTAGGAAGAGAAGATCACCGCCCAGGCTTCCATCATACCACCTTTCATACCTCGGGGCCTCTTTCTCCTTGTACCATTCCAGGGTCTTCTTTCTTTCCATCTCATTCTTCCATTCATTCAGTCCCACACATTCCACTTCATTGTCTATCTCATTCTTCCATTTTCTCACATCCCATTCAGCTCTCACTCTGCCTCCTCTTGTTACCACCCATTCACGCTCATTTTGATTCCTCCCAGCCATTCTTATCGCCCACACAACTTGCAATCCACTCCTGTCTGTCATTCTCATGCATCTCTTCCTCCATTTGCTTCCACTTTCATTCCACAGGTACACCTTCCTTGCTATTCTTGCATCATCCATTCTCTCAAGCCTCAATTCTCTCCACTTCATCCCTACTGATTCTTTCATCCAGTTCATCTGCATTCTTCCTTTCCTGTGTTACACATTCTTCTCTCACACTAAACATCTCACCTACCCCACCTACTTCTTCCCAGAACCCTTTGATTGCCTCCCTGATTCCATCCTTCTCTGTTATAACTACACCATACACTTTTAGACTCTCCACACCAACACTGCCTGACATATTCTCACCTCTCATGAACTTGTACCATTCACGGCCACCTTCCATACCTTTCTCCCTTAAAGATTGAATCACACTCCTTTCACTCTTCACTTTAGCATTCATTATCATTCGTCTTGTCAACCGCTGCTGCTTCACATACGCTGCCCATGCATTCTGATACTCATTCTCTGCCTCATCGCTTTCATGTCTTTTTCCTTAGCCATCTACACTGTCTACTCATTCTCTTTCGCTCATTTCACCATGGTTTACAGACATTCTTTCTTCTACCTACTCTCACAAACCCTGTCTGGTTCTCAGCAGCACCCCTCACGTCCTCAACCAGTTTCTCATTCAGATGCTCCACGCCCCTTGTGTACATACAACGGGCGTCATAATGGAGCTGGACGAAATACCGCTTTTTTAATACAAATACCTAAATATTCACTAATCCACAATAATTTTGCACAATGTTCGTCGTGGCTGATGTTGATTCATGCATGGTGTATGTAAATGTCATCTGAACCCTCTCTGGTTAGATTTCTTTGTGATATTAGGGATTTAATATTTCTCCGTTTTCTCCCCTTGGGTGTACGTCCACCTGCTTCCAACAACATCAATGGAAGCTATCTAAAAACGCATCAATCCTTAAAAATAATCAATATTATATAATATTAAATAAATACAAAGCCAAAAAGGAAAAAATGAAGGTCGAGAACACAAATATTAAGTCAATGTACGGTGAAAAGTGAGCCCGTTATAAAGACGCAATTTGTACCCCGGGCAGCAGTAGCGGTGTTAAACAACCCCTTTTATGAACTGCTATTGAGGAACTCTACGGACATAATGTGCGTTTCGGGGGTTTTAGACTTTCAAGAGTAAAAAAACAACAAAAAAAAACAAAAACAACATGAATCAAATAACAAGCATCAATAACAACAACAAGGAGAAAAAAACAAGCAACGACGACAAGAACAAGAAAAAAACAACAAAAAACAGAGACAACAACAATGACTACATTTTCTATGATGAATAAGAAAATGGTTATGGGTCACTAATTCATTTTTAATTGCTACTCATATTTTGTCTTTTTTTTTGCCATTCATGTCGATTATATTGCTTATTTAATCCATTGAGTAATATGATGCTACTCTATGGGTATTTAACGTGTGAGAAATGTTTAATAATTCGATCAAATAAAGACAGAAAAGAGTTAATCTCATCAAATGTCTACTTGCAAACGTTACAATATTATGGTCAAAAAAACAAAAATACGCAAATAATCAAGATTTAATTAAGTATGAAAGTGGGATAAATTATTTTACACATGCTCTGATTATGGCAGCACTAAACAAGCTATATTAATCTTTTTCTTTGAGAGAGTTTTATTTCATGGTGTTTCAATATGGCTGCCGACCTGACTTCACACTTACCGTTTTTTTAAAGGTTGTTTCTGCTTATTTGAGCAATAAATGACTAAAATGAACACTTAGAAATAAAGATAATGCACTTAACATTTATTTTTCTGGTTACTGGTGATATCTTTCTCTTACTGAAATAATCTCGCTTTCAGACATAGATATAACATATACTTCACTTCCTGACGTAATTATATATCCCTGAATGACATACATATTTCAGATTTTTAAGTTTATATTTTTAAAACTATTTTTTTGCCATTAACTAATATTTAACTTTCGATAAAATTAATTTACAGACAAAGGATCCTGAAGTTAACGGCAGCCATCTTGAAAATTTGACAATGTAGAATTTCCTAAATCTCTCTGAGGGTTAAGGTTATTCATCAGTCACTCTCTATCATTTCATTAATATTTCAATCAATATTTTTATTCATTTATTTATTTATTTATTTATTTTTAAGGTTAATATACACAAGGATATTGGCAGAGAAAAAAAATGAACACTGAGATAATTATACTCACAAGAAATGCACATTTTATTTATTTCTGATACAATTTTGCTTAAATAAAAATCAATGCATGCAAAAACTATAATCAAAATATTTATAGACAGGGTCCTTCAAATCCACACTGCTGGCTGGTGCTGTTACCTTACCACCTCTTACGTTCTCTGAAATAATGTTTTATCAGGCCTCTCACAATATCTTACCCTGAACAGGATGCTAACTAGGTGTGTGTGTGTGTGTGTGTGTGTGTGTGTGTGTGTGTGTGTGCTATGCAAGGTTAGAGAGAGAGAGAGAGAGAGAATATTATTTTCTTCTAAACCTTATCTTTTTTTTCTTTTAACCATTATCATCTTTTTTTCCTCCTCCTCCTCCTTTTCATTTTCTTCCCCTTTCTAAATCACTCAACACACACCCAGATACACCAAAAACACACCAAAACACACCCAAAACACACCAAAACACACCAGAACACACCCATTACACCCAAAACACACCAGAACACACCCAAAACACACCAGCACACACCAAACACACCCAGACACACCCAATACACCCAGAACACACCCAGACATACCCAGATACACCCAGAACACACTCAAATACACCCAGACACACCAGAACACACCCAAAACACACCAAACACACCCAATACACCCAAAACACACCAGAACACACCAAACACACCCAGACACACCCAGATACACCCAAAACACACCAGAACACACCCAGACACACCCAATACACCCAGAACACACCCGGACACACCCAAATACACCCAGACACACCCAATACACCCATAACACACCAGAACACACTCAAATACACCCAGACACACCCAAACACACCCAAATACACCCAAAACACACCCAGACACACCCAATAACGGTTTCTACACATGGTTTAGAGGTCCACTCAACAAATGGAGAGGACACAAAAGCAAAAAGATTCACTTGGAAAATATTTGCCTTATAAATTGTTTTAATGTTCTGTTATGTTAGGCTACAAAATATTTAACTCTCTCTCTCTCTCTCTCTCTCTCTCTCTCTCTCTCTCTCTCTCTCTCTCTCTCTCTCTCTCTAGGCATAATTGATAAGAAAAATATATGATAATTTGTGCCTAGATACTTGTACCATAATTATTATTTTATTTATTTATTTTTTTTTTTTTTTATGTAGGAAGGTCACCGGCCAAGGGCAACAAAAATCTAATAAAAAAAATGCCCACTGAAATGTCAGTCCCATAAAAGGGTTAAAGCAGTGGTCAAAAATTGATGGATAAGTGTCTTGAAACCTCCCTCTTGAAGGAATTCAAGTCATAGGAAGGTGGAAATACAGAAGCAGGCAGGGAGTTCCAGAGTTGACCAGAGAAAGGGATGAATGATTGAGAATACTGGTTAACTCTTGCATTAGAGAGGTGTACAGAATAGGGGTGAGAGAAAGAAGAAAGTCTTGTGCAGCGAGGCCGTGGAAGGAGGGGAGGCATGCAGTTAGCAAGATCATAAGAGCAGTTAGCATGAAAATAGCGGTAGAAGACAGCTAGATATGCAACATTACGGCAGTGAGAAAGAGGCTGAAGACACTCAGTTAGAGAGGAGTTGATGAGACAAAAAGCTTTTGATTCCACCCTGTCTAGAAGAGCAGTATGAGTGGAACCCCCCCAGACATGTGAAGCATACTCCATACATGGACGGATAAGGCCCTTGTACAGAGTTAGCAGCTGGGGGGGTGAGAAAAACTGGCGGAGACGTCTCAGACCACCTAACTTCATAGAAGCTGTTTTAGCTAGAGATGAGATGTGAAGTTTCCAGTTCAGATTATAAGTAAAGGACAGACCGAGGATGTTCAGTGTGGAAGAGGGGGACAGGTGAGTGTCACTGAAGAAGAGGGGATAGTTGTCTGGAAGGTTGTGTCCAGCTGATAGATGGAGGAATTGAGTTTTTGAGGCATTGAACAATACCAAGTTTGCTCTGCCCCAATCAGAAATTTTAGAAAGATCAGAAGTCAGGCGTTCCGTGGCTTCCCTGCGTGATATGTTTACAAAGTCCTCCTCTGTTTTACTGGAGGTTAATTTTTGATGCTGAGAATGCTGGGAAAATCTGGTACTATCATAGAACTTAGGCTGGATATGGAGAGAGAGAGAGAGAGAGAGAGAGAGAGAGAGAGAGAGAGAGAGAGAGAGAGATTAATAACTAGTGAAAATAAATCAGAATTGCGAATTGTCAGGATACAGTTTTCAGTAATTATCAGATTCACTATAACGTTAGAGGTCATTATATGCATACTGTCATGTGTGTGTGTGTGTGTGTGTGTGTGTGTGTGTGTGTGTGTGTGTGTGTGTTTTAATAAATTCACTAACTTAGCTTTCCTGCAACTCAGAATTTCCAGGTATCATAAGGAAGAAAATGTTTTTGTTGTCTAATTATCAGGTATTCAGCGCTCCCTAATCACCCAATCTTACTGAATCAACCTAATTACGGCTTGCTATGTCATATCAGCCCAATCTAATCGTATCACCTTATATAGCTGACTAACTAAAGGGACTGCCACAGAAGAGAAAACCAAATTATTATAAATGTAAAAAATATATATAAATTAGACCAAACAGTCATGTTGAACTCCTTACAATAATTAGTTATATAAAAAAAATATTTAGGCCCGTTTGTACTTGAGTTTGAACCAGCAGAAACCACAACAAACAGACGCCATATTGGTTGTTTACCCCTTGATCCTAGAGAGACCAAGGGAGAGAGACGAGTTAAAGGAAGATCTCAATTTACTACTGAACTACAAAGGGAGCGAGGAATGTGACAAAAAGGGAGCAGTAAGTAGCAGGCAGGGTGTGTTAATATATAGCAGGAAGCAGACATGGCAGTGGAAGTTATTGGGGTTTTCAAGGTTCTAATAGTTTAACAGGCTGCAGTGGAAGTTATTGGGGTTTTCAAGGTTCTGGGTGGTCTGGGTGTGTGTGGCAGTGTTTGGGTGTGTGTGGCAGTGTTTGGGTGTGTGTGGCAGTGTCTGGGTGTGTGTGGCAGTGTTTGGGTGTGTGTGGCAGTGTTTGAGTGTGTGTGGCAGTGTTTGGGTGTGTGTGGCAGTGTTTGGATGTGTGTGGCAGTGTTTGGGTGTGTGTGGCAGTGTCTGGGTGTGTGTGGCAGTGTCTGGGTGTGTGTGGCAGTGTCTGGGTGTGTGTGGCAGTGTCTGGGTGTGTGTGGCAGTGTCTGGGTGTGTGTGGCAGTGTCTGGGTGTGTGTGGCAGTGTTTGAGTGTGTGTGGCAGTGTCTGGGTGTGTGCGGCAGTGTCTGGGTGTGTGTGGCAGTGTCTGGGTGTGTGTGGCAGTGTCTGGGTGTGTGTGGCAGTGTTTGGGTGTGTGTGGCAGTGTCTGGGTGTGTGTGGCAGTGTTTGGGTGTGTGTGGCAGTGTCTGGGTGTGTGTGGCAGTGTTTGAGTGTGTGTGGCAGTGTCTGGGTGTGTGTGGCAGTGTCTGGGTGTGTGTGGCAGTGTTTGAATGTGTGTGGCAGTGTCTGGGTGTGTGTGGCAATAGTTTAACAGGCTGCAGTGGAAGTTATTGGGGTTTTCAAGGTTCCAGGGATAGTTTAACAGGCTGCGGTGGAAGTTATTGGGGTTTTCAAGGTTCTAATAGTTTAACAGGCTGCAGTGGAAGTTATTGGGGTTTTCAAGGCTCCAGGGATAGTTTAACAGGCTGCAGTGGAAGTTATTGGGGTTTTCAAGGTTCCAGGGATAGTTTAACAGGCTGCGGTGGAAGTTATTGGGGTTTTTTCAAGGTTCTAATAGTTTAACAGGCTGCAGTGGAAGTTATTGGGGTTTTCAAGGTTCCAGGGATAGTTTAACAGGCTGCAGTGGAAGTTATTGGGTTTTTTTCAAGGTTCTAATAGTTTAACAGGCTGCAGTGGAAGTTATTGGGGTTTTCAAGGTTCCAGGGATAGTTTAACAGGCTGCAGTGGAAGTTATTGGGGTTTTTTCAAGGTTCTAATAGTTTAACAGGCTGCAGTGGAAGTTATTGGGGTTTTCAAGGTTCCAGGGATAGTTTAACAGGCTGCAGTGGAAGTTATTGGGGTTTTTTCAAGGTTCTAATAGTTTAACAGGCTGCAGTGGAAGTTATTGGGGTTTTCAAGGTTCCAGGGATAGTTTAACAGGCTGCGGTGGAAGTTATTGGGGTTTTCAAGGTTCCAGGGATAGTTTAACAGGCTGCAGTGGAAGTTATTGGGGTTTTCAAGGTTCCAGGGATAGTTTAACAGGCTGCGGTGGAAGTTATTGGGGTTTTCAAGGTTCCAGGGATAGTTTAACAGGCTGCAGTGGAAGTTATTGGGGTTTTCAAGGTTCCAGGGATAGTTTAACAGGCTGCGGTGGAAGTTATTGGGGTTTTCAAGGTGTTTCATGATTTTAATAGTTTAATGCAGTTCTTCCCCACACTTCTCCTTCCTCACAGACCTTCCTCCATGTTCCCTCCACCTTCTCTCCAATCCTGACTATCCTGCGAGTCTTGCTTCATAGTTAAAATAGTGCTTTTGTTAGATAGTCTGACATCACCACCAACCATTTTCCCCTCCACCACCCTCTATTCTTTCCTCCATATCTCCCTTCATAAGTTACCTCCACACTTCTCCTTCCTCACAGACCTTCCTCCATGTTCCCTCCACCTTCCCTCCAATCCTGACTATCCTGCGAGTCTTGCTTCATAGTTAAAATAGTGCTTTTGTTAGATAGTCTGACATCACCACCAGCCATTTTCTCCTCCACCACCCTCTATTCTTTCCTCCATATCTCCCTCCATAAGTTACCTCCACACTTCTCCTTCCTCACAGACCTTCCTCCATGTTCCCTCCACCTTCCCTCCAATCCTGATTATCCTGCAAGTCTTGCTTCATAGTTAAAATAGTGCTTTTGTTAGATAGTCTGACATCACCACCAGCCATTTTCTCCTCCACCACCCTCTATTCTTTCCTCCATATCTCCCTCCATAAGTTACCTCCACACTTCTCCTTCCTCACAGACCTTCCTCCATGTTCCCTCCACCTTCCCTCCAATCCTGACTATCCTGTGTCTCTTGGTTCATAGTGAAAATAGTGCTTCTTTGACCTGTGCTCTCTCTGGCAGGCTCTGTTGAAGAACCAGGACAGGGCAGGGAAGGTGAATGGCCCATCTATATTCCCTGACCTCTGCACTTCACACCGCAAGAATTTGATGCACATGTTGAAAAACCATCAAAAGGTGTGTGTGTGTGTGTGTGTGTGTGTGTGTGTGTGTGTGTGTGTGTGTAATAGTAGTAGTAGTAGTAATAGTAATATAGGAACATAATAAAAATAATCAAAAAATACTATGAATTTCTTACTGGAGGTGTTACTAACTCTCTCTCTCTCTCTCTCTCTCTCTCTCTCTCTCTCTCTCTCTCTCTCTCTCTCTCTCTCTCTCTCTCTCTCTCTCTCTCTCTCTCTCTCTCTCTCTCTCAGCTGCAAGACATCAAAAGGAGATGCATCAAGGCAAAGGAAGAGCTGTCGGAGAATTTGCACGTTAGACTGAAGTAAGTATTCACAGCAGCAGCAGGAGGAGGAGGAGGAGGAGGAGGAGGAGGAGGAGGAGGAGGAGGAGGAGGAGGAGGAGGAGGAGGAGGAGGAGGAGGAGGAGAATCAGCTGTTCCTTTTTTGGTAATGATATTTGTTTGTTTGTTTGTTTTCTTTCTCCTCCTTCCTTCCTTATTTTCTTGTTATCATCATTGTCCTTCTCTTTTCATTATTCACTTTGAGCTGTGTTGTCACTTGTTCCTCTTTCTTCTCTCCCTCCATTACAAAATTTTCCCTTTTCAACTCCCACCCCCTCTGTGTCTCTCTCCCCCCTGCCTCCCTGCCTCCCTGCCTCCCTGCCTGTCTCTCTTAACCGATCCTGACCCCATAGGTGGATAATGTATATAGAGAGGCGTCTGTACGAGGCGGACACGCGCGTCTCCATTCACCAAGAGAGTGTGCGGCGCCTGGCTGGACTCCTGCAGGTGGTGGAGCAGATTCACCGCGCCCCGAGGGTCTATGCCGCAGCCGTCACGGAGGTGGCTCGCCGGCACGCCTTCTCCAGGGCCTTCCTGCAGGTGAACTAAGGGTCAGAGGAGGGTGAGAATTGGAGGGGAGGTGGAGGGATGACTGGGGAAGGTGTGCAAGGAAGGAGAAGCATGGAGGTAACTTGTGGAGGGAAATATTGGAGGAAAGGAGAGAGGGTGGTGGAGGGAAGAATTATTGGCTGTGGTGGCAGACTATCTAACAAAAGCACTATTTTATCTATGAAGCAAGTGTCACAGAATAGTCAGGATTGGAGGAGAGGTGGAGGAAACATGGAGGAAGGTCTGTGAGGGAGGAGAAGTCTGGAGGTAACTTGTGGAGGGAGAAATGGAGGAGAGGGACTAAGAAAACACTGGCCACAGAGACGAGGCCTTGTTTTGTCACCACCACTGAGTGAAGCCGGTTTGCTGGTGTAAAGTATGAATCCACAGCATAAGTACATGACTAGTCCATTACTGAGTCCTTTATAGCCTGCTTGCCTGCCAGTTGTGGTTGTACAAGTTCCTGATACAAGGTACAAGCTGGGTCATAATTCTGTCTTTAACTTGCAGGACACACCTCTCTCTGCCAACTACCTCTGTATGAAAAACCCTGCCAGCTTTATGCATTCTAGTTACCTAAAGTCAGTCCAGCACTAGTACCAGCTTCCCCCAAGATGCTGCTGGCCCTGTCTTCAAATTGACCCTTCTTATTTGCCAGACTGTAAAGAAATCCTTGTTTACTTAATGTGTGTGTGTGTTTGTGTTCGCTTAATAATACACCTTCATATGTCTGTGTACCTGTAATCCTTGTTTTTCTATCTCTCTCTCTACTACTACTACTACTACTACTACTACTACTACTACTACTACTACTACTACTACTACTACTACTACTACTACTACTACTACTACTACTTTACAGGTTACACAAAGAAAACATAGATGAACTGAGAAGACTGCTGCCGGAACTTTCTCACTGCCTGGCCATTGGTGAGGTTCTGGCGGTTCCTCCTCTGCTTCGCCATTTCACAGCTGCCCTCAATACACAGGAGGAGAGGAGGAGGAGGAGGAGGAGGAGGAGGATGAAGAAGAACGAGGAGCAGGAAGACAAGGAGCAGGAGGAGGAGGATGAGGAGGAGAAAGAGGAGGAGGAGGAGGAAAAGGAAGGCTCTAGGAGGTAAGACATATTGTTGTTGTTGTTGATATTATTATTATTATTATTATTATTATTATTTATTATTATTATTATTATTATTATTATTATCATTATTTTTTCAGATTACAAGAAAAGACAAGCACACAAGATTATGAGGTGTGTGTGTGTGTGTGTGTGTGTGTGTGTGTGTGTGTGTGTGTGTGTGTGTGTGTGTGTGTGTGTGTGTGTGTGTGTGTGTGTGTGTGTGTGTGTGTGTGTGTGTGTGAGAGAGAGAGAGAGAGAGAGAGAGAGAGAGAGAGAGAGAGAGAGAGAGAGAGAGAGAGAGAGAGAGAGAGAGAGAGAGAGAGAGAGAGAGAGAGAGAGAGAGAGAGAGAGAGAGAGAGAGAGAGAGAGAGAGAGAGAGAGAGAGAGAGAGGCTGTGTGTGTGTGTGTGTGTGTGTGTGTGTGTGTGTGTGTGTGTGTGTGTGTGTGTGTGTGTGTGTGTGTGTGTGTGTGTGTGTAAATTATATGAATTAATATATATATATTTATCTCCACCACCACCACCACCACCACCACCATGGCTGCCAGATGAAAGAAGAGGAGGGAGAGGAGGAGGAGGAAGAAGAAGAAGAAGAGGAGGAGGAGGAGGAGGAGAAGAGGGGCTCTGTGAAGACCAAACAGCATTTTACAGCTCTTCCTGATTACCCAAAGCACATCAAACTGGACAAGCACAGGTGAGAGAGAGAGAGAGAGAGAGAGAGAGAGAGAGAGAGAGAGAGAGAGAGAGAGAGAGAGAGAGAGAGAGAGAGAGAGAGAGAGTTATAGGTATCTTGTTCTTGTTTTTCTTCTTCTTCTTCTTCTTCTTCTTCTTCTTCAATTTGAATTATTATTATTAGTAGTAGTGGTGGTGGTGGTGGTGATGGTGGTGGTGGTGGTTGTTGTTGTTGTTGTTGTTATATTAAAAGTAATAGTAGTAGTAATGATAATAATAATAAAAATAATAATAGTAATAGTAATAGTATTGGTATATTTAAGGACACACACACACACACACACACACACACACACACACACACACACACACACACACACACACACACACACACACACACACACACACACACACACACACACACACACACACACATGCCTCTCTCTCTCTCTCTCTCTCTCTCTCTCTCTCTCTCTCTCTCTCTCTCTCTCTCTCTCTCTCTCTCTCTCTCTCTCTCTCTCTCTCTCTCTCTCTCTCTCTCTCTCACACACACACACACACACACACACACACACACACACACACACACACACACACACACACACACACACACACACACACACACACACACACACACACACACACATACACACACACATACATACATACATACATACATACATACATACACACTGCCCCCCTCACCCCCTCCTCTCTCCCCCCCACAGGTTGGCCTCCCCCCTCCACCACCACCACCACCACCACCACCACCACCACCACCACCACCACCACCACTACTGACTTTATATTAACAGATTTATATATTGAAGATATTTTTCCTTTTAGTTTTGAAGAAGAGGAGGAGGAAGAGGAAGAGGAAGGAGGAGGAGGAGGGTTAGGTGTGGCCCTCCCTCCCCCTCCCACACCACTGCAGTCCCAGCCTCTGATTGGCCAGCTCTCAGCCAATCAAGAGAGAGACTTTATGGCCTTGCAGGTAAGTATGTTGTGATACTGATTGGCTGTGATGTCAGACTCTCCAACAAAAACACTATTTTAACTAAGAACTAAGTGTCACAGGATAGTCAGGATTGGAGGAGAGATGGAGGAAAGATGGAGGAAGGTCTGTGAGGGAGGAGAGGCCTGGAGGGAACTTGCAGAGGAAGAAATGGAGGAAAGAATAGAGGGTGGTAGAGGAGAGAATGTCTGACTTTTTTGTGAGACTATCTAACAAAAAACACTATTTTAACCATGAACAAAGTGTCACAGGATAGTCAGGATTGGAGGAGAGATGGAGGAAAGATGGAGGAAGGTCTGTGAGGGAGGAGAGGCTTGGAGGGAACTTGCGGAGGAAGAAATGGAGGAAAGAATATAGGGTGGTAGAGGAGAGAATGTCTGACTATTTTGTGAGACTATAACAAAAAACACTATTTTAACTATGAACAAAGTGTCGCAGGATAGTCAGGTTTGGAGGAGAGATGGAGGAAACATTGCAGAATCTCTATGTGGAAGGAGAAATGTGGAGGAGAAAGGTGGAGGGAGATATGAAGGGATAACTAAAACTTTCTCTTCCTTGCAGGTTGAATTGAGTGAAGCAAGAGTGGAAGTAGAGAGGCTGAGAGACAGACTGGGACAACTTGGTGATTTGAAGGGACAAGTGAATGCACTGAGAGAGAAGGTGAGGCTTGACCTTTGCTGGGATGGACTGGGGGAGGCTGGGATGAACTGGGAGAGGCTGGGATGGACTGGGAGAGGCTGGAATGGACTGGGAGAGGCTGGGATGGACTGGGGGAGGCTGGGATGAACTGGGAGAGGCTGGGATGGACTGGGAGAGGCTGGAATGAACTGGGAGAGGCTGGGATGAACTGGAAGAGACTGAGATCAACTGGGAGAGGCTGGAATGGACTGGGAGAG
>NW_026973793.1:85000-90000 GCF_035594125.1 Scylla paramamosain | reverse complement strand
CACCCTTGTCATGTCCCCTGTGCCACTTGAAGACCCCCACCAGACCCCCTCTTAGTCACCCTTGTCATGTCCCCTGTGCCACTTGAAGACCCCCACCAGACCCCCTCTTAGTCACCCTTGTCATGTCCCCTGTGCCACTTGAAGACCCCCACCAGACCCCCTCTTAGTCACCCTTGTCATGTCCCCTGTACCAAAACACTAACTACTACTACTACTACTACTACTACAACTACTACTACTACTACTTCAGGTGGAGGAAGGCCGAAGGGAACTGGAGGAGGAGAGAAAGAGGCACAGGCTGGAAGTTGAAAGCATAAGGTCTAGATTTAGAATGATGACAACGACGACAGCCACCACCAGCACCTCCCCCACTAGCATGCCTTTCTCTTCAAGTCCCAGCGAGGAGCACCCGCCCTCCTCCCCACCCTCGTCTCTTAACAGATGGGAGGTGAGAGAGAGACAAAGAGAGGAAAGAGAGAAAGAGAGGACACCGACAATTCACACTGCAAATATTCTATCTTACTCTAATGCCTCTCTTTAATTTCCTCAGGGCCTGGACAGACTGAGAGAGGAACTGATGAAAGAGAGAGAGATAGAGATTGAAGAGAGAATTGCAAGTATAAGAGAGGAAGAAAGGAGGAAACTAGATGACGAAAAACAGGTAAGACGGACAGAGAGAGGGAGAGAGAGAATGTAAGGATTAAAAACATTGATTGGATGGTAACTGGTGCAAGAAAAGAACGATGTTTGTTGTGAAGGACAGGCAGGAGACGGGGGAAAGAAACACACAGAGGAATGAAGGAAAAACACGAACAAAACACGACAACAACAAATTCAACATAAAACAACACAATACACAGAAATACAAACCCCAAGCTATCTACACATGAAAAACACATTTACACACCTGAAAACAACACATTACACACTTACACATCTGAAAATGCCCAAAAACTGTGTTCCTTCTCTACCTGGCTATTGCTCACACCTGCACCACCAACACTTGATTTGAATTAGTGTGATGTGAGTAAACCACAGGAACCTTCAATCAAGTCAATACAGACACTGCCACACACACCCAGACACTGCCACACACACCCAAACACTGCCACACACACCCAAACACTGCCACACACACCCCAGACACTGCCACACACACCCAGACACTGCCACACACACCCAAACACTGCCACACACACCCAGACACTGCCACACACACCCAAACACTGCCACACACACCCAGACACTGCCACACACACCCAAACACTGCCACACACACCCAGACACTGCCACACACACCTAGACACTGCCACACACATTCAAACACTGCCACACACACCCAAACACTGCCACACACACCCAAACACTGCCACACACACCTAGACACTGCCACACACATTCAAACACTGCCACACACACCCAAACACTGCCACACACACCCAAACACTGCCACACACACCCAAACACTGCCACACACACCCAGACACTGCCACACACACCCAGACACTGCCACACACAGCCAGAGAGAACCCTGACAAGACTAATTAATTCCATCATTATTTCCTTAATTAATAGCAGTCATTCACATATCAACAATAATGAAATAATGAACTTTAATAAATCTTTAAAAAAATACATATATATCTTGAATAGTGATATTGCTATACTCTTCAATAATATCAATAACATCTTTTCTTGGTGTCTGGGTATCAAACCGAACCATTTCAAGCTTAATCTCTTGTTTCTTGACCTTCCTGACCTCTGTCTTGCTTTGTACTGACCTTGTGACCTTTACAATTCCTTAAACTGGATTTTTATGTTAATACTATTTTTTTTTTCTTTTTTTTGGGTAATAGATGGAGTTTGCAGAAGCGGTGAAAGCTTTGGCACAGGACAAGGAAAGGGTTATTGAAGATTTAAAGATTAGGATTCAGCTTCTAACAGATGAATGTGACAGAAGAAGAGGAGGAGGAGGAGGAGGAGGAGGAGGAGGAGGAGGAGGAAGGGAGAAATGTTGGAGGACAGATATTGCAAGAAAATGTTGAATTGAAGGTAAGAGTGTGTTTGGGTGTGTTTGAGTGTGTTTTGAGTGTTTTGAATGTGTTTTGAGTGTGTTTTGAGTGTGTTTCACCAAGTGCTGTTCACTGTCAACAGACACACTCACACATTGTCCTCTCCCTCTCTCTCTCTCTCTCTCTCTCTCAGAATCAGATCACCTCACTGCAGAAACAAGTCAGAAATTTGGAAATTGAACTGGCAAGAGCAAAACGGTTTTCATTTGTGACGCAGCAGAGCACCACCGCCACCACCACCACCGCCACCGCTGCTGCCGCTGCTGCCACCAACATGACGGCTTCCACAGCCTCAACGACTGTTAATGAAGACACAAGAGAGAATTTGGTACGTTAGGTTAGGTTTACCAGTGTCTCTCTTCTGAATCACTGTGCTTTGTCAATGTCACTGTTTTGCAAGGCCACAGGGATGGCCTTGCAAAACACAGGGGTAGCTGGGTTCTCAAGAGTGTTTCTCCTACACAAATGTTGTTAATCTGTCACTGGAGCCGTAAAAACACCCTTGAAAACCTGCATTTTAAAAGAGTGTTTCTCCTGTCAGTAATGCAGAAATGTTGTTAATCTGTCGCAGAAATGTTGTTAATCTGTTGCTAGAACCATAAAAACACCCTTGAAAACCCACATCACTTTAAGTAGAGCCTTTTAAAAGAGTGTTTCTCCTGTAATTAATGCAGAAATGAACACCCTTGAAAACCTGTGTCGCTTAAACTACAGCCTTTTAAAAGAGTGTTTCTCCTGTCAGTAATGCAGAAATATTGTTAATCTATCACTGGAACTGTAAAAACACCCTTGAAAACCCACATCACTTCAATTAAAGCCTTTTAAAAGAGTGTTTCTCCTGTCATTAATGCAGAAATGTTGTTAATCTGTCACTGCAACTGTAAAAACACTTGAAAACCCACATCACTTCAATTAGAGCCTTTCAAAAGTGTGTTTCTCCTGTCAGTAATGCAGAAATGTTGTTAATCTGTCACTGCAACTGTAAAAACACTTGAAAACCTGTGTCACTTCAATTACAGCCTTTTAAAAGAGTGTTTCTCCTGTCAGTAATGCAGAAATGTTGTTAATCTGTCACTGCAACTGTAAAAAACACTTGAAAACCTGTGTCACTTCAATTACAGCCTTTTAAAAGAGTGTTTCTCCTGTCAGTAATGCAGAAATGTTGTTAATCTATCACTGCAACTGTAAAAACACCCTTGAAAACCTGCATCACTTCAATTAGAGCCTTTCAAAAGTGTGTTTCTCCTGTCAGTAATGCAGAAATGTTGTTAATCTATCACTGCAACTAAAAACACCCTTGAAAACCCACATCACTTCAACTACAGCCTTTTAAAAGAGTGTTTCTCCTGTCAGTAATGCAGAAATGTTGTTAATCTGTCACTGCAACTGTAAAAACACCCTTGAAAACCCGCGTCACTTCAACTACAGCCTTTTAAAAGAGTGTTTCTCCTGTCAGTAATGCAGAAATGTTGTTAATCTGTCACTGCAACTGTAAAAACACCCTTGAAAACCCACATCACTTCAATTAGAGCCTTTTAAAAGAGTGTTTCTCCTGTCAGTAATGCAGAAATGTTGTTAATCTGTCACTGCAACTGTAAAAACACCCTTGAAAACCTGCGTCACTTCAACTACAGCCTTTTAAAAGAGTGTTTCTCCTGTCAGCAATGCAGAAATGTTGTTAATCTGTCACTGCAACTGTAAAAACACTTGAAAACCTGTGTCACTTCAACTACAGCCTTTTAAAAGAGTGTTTCTCCTGTCAGTAATGCAGAAATGTTGTTAATCTATCACTGCAACTGTAAAAACACCCTTGAAAACCTGCATCACTTCAATTAGAGCCTTTCAAAAGTGTGTTTCTCCTGTCAGTAATGCAGAAATGTTGTTAATCTATCACTGCAACTAAAAACACCCTTGAAAACCCACATCACTTCAACTACAGCCTTTTAAAAGAGTGTTTCTCCTGTCAGTAATGCAGAAATGTTGTTAATCTGTCACTGCAACTGTAAAAACACCCTTGAAAACCCGCGTCACTTCAACTACAGCCTTTTAAAAGAGTGTTTCTCCTGTCAGTAATGCAGAAATGTTGTTAATCTGTCACTGCAACTGTAAAAACACCCTTGAAAACCCACATCACTTCAATTAGAGCCTTTTAAAAGAGTGTTTCTCCTGTCAGTAATGCAGAAATGTTAATCTGTCACTGCAACTGTAAAAACACCCTTGAAAACCTGCGTCACTTCAACTACAGCCTTTTAAAAGAGTGTTTCTCCTGTCAGCAATGCAGAAATGTTGTTAATCTGTCACTGCAACTGTAAAAACACTTGAAAACCTGTGTCACTTCAACTACAGCCTTTTAAAAGAGTGTTTCTCCTGTCAGTAATGCAGAAATGTTGTTAATCTATCACTGCAACTGTAAAAACACCCTTGAAAACCTGCGTGACTTCAACTACAGCCTTTTAAAAGAGTGTTTCTCCTGTCAGTAATGCAGAAATGTTGTTAATCTATCACTGCAACTGTAAAAACACCCTTGAAAACCTGCATCACTTCAATTAGAGCCTTTCAAAAGTGTGTTTCTCCTGTCAGTAATGCAGAAATGTTGTTAATCTATCACTGCAACTGTAAAAACACCCTTGAAAACCTGCATCACTTCAATTACAGCCTTTTAAAAGAGTGTTTCTCCTGTCAGTAATGCAGAAATGTTGTTAATCTGTCACTGCAACTGTAAAAACACTTGAAAACCTGTGTCACTTCAACTACAGCCTTTTAAAAGAGTGTTTCTCCTGTCAGTAATGCAGAAATGTTGTTAATCTGTCACCGCAACTGTAAAAACACCCTTGAAAACCCGCATCACTTCAACTACAGCCTTTTAAAAGAGTGTTTCTCCTGTCAGTAATGCAGAAATGTTGTTAATCTGTCACTGCAACTGTAAAA
>NW_026973793.1:65000-82500 GCF_035594125.1 Scylla paramamosain | reverse complement strand
AGAGATCTCTGTGCCATAATTATGGAGAGAGCGAGTTTATATTCCATAAGAGAGCGTCTGGTCCTCGCACCTTTTAGGCTATGGGGGAAACTTGCTGGAGTTTTCAATTTTTCAAGGGGATTTTATGATTCTAACAATAAATTAACAATGTTCCTGCACCACTAAGGGGAAAAAATAATTAAAAACACGTCTATTTATTCCCGTGACCCTTGAAAACACGCATAGAAAGACGGCGCCATTTGCATCAGCTGATGAGGCCCAGACCGAGACCCAAACATTCTCTCCAGTGCGGTTCCTGCAGCCTGTGTGATGTGATTATTCATATTTTTGCCTACCTACACACCTGGCCGGCACTCCCACAGCGTGTATAGAGACTCAGGTGTGTCATGTAATTGTGGAGCACTTGTGGAGGTGAAAACAGTGATATACTGACTGTAACACACTTGTCTAGGGTACAGGCCAGAGATAGACTCAGTAGCCATTCTTATCCTCACAGTCTAATATTACAAGATAATTTAACATGTGCATGTCTGTCTGTCTATACCAGGCCGCCAGATAATTTAACATGTGTGTCTGTCTGTCTGGCTGGCTGGCTGTCCACAGGTAGGCGGGTCGAACATGGCGTAACACCCTTCTATCATTTTATATATGAGAGTATGGGTTATATTAGGTAACAGGGAAGGATTGGGGTAAGGAATAGGATGGGAAACTTGTGATGGGTGATCCTGCTGATGAAAAGTCTGGCTTAATTTGAAAAGATGGGAGATTAAACCACTTTCTTATATACGATGAAAGAAATGAATATCAGGTCTTGTTTGGTATATGGGTGTATTGAAAGCTGTAGATGACTTGTAGGATGTATTGTGGGTAAATATTAATGCTTGTGTCATCTAACCTGCCTGTGATAATGTATAATAGTTATCTACTTATTATTCAAGTTTGCAGAGTCGAATTTTAAGTATTTTAAGTAAAGGGTCTGATGTGATGTGTCTGATACTTTTATTAAGAAGAATTGCACGGCACTATCGCAATATTCACCATAGTTTTCTGTTATTTAAGCAATTTGACAGCGGTTAGTGTTTAATTAATAGTTAAGTGTTTAAACAATGTGTCTTAACCCCCATTAGGTCCATTGAAAGCCATATTTTGTGTGGTACCTAATATATTAATGGTGTGTGTGTGTGTGTGTTTGTGTGTGGGTGTGTGTGGAGCCCAGATGGTGACACTATTCTGCAATGAGTGGGTTTGGTAGTCCTTGATGTGGCCTGCGGGAGTACACGTTGGTGAGGAAAGCCATTTTGTCTGAAGTGGCAGGAAGTGTATCAGTGAACATTGTGGTGGCAAGGTCTCTCTCTCTCTCTCTCTCTCTCTCTCTCTCTCTCTCTCTCTCTCTCTCTCTCTCTCTCTCTCTCTCTCTCTCTCTCTCTCTCTCTCTCTCTCTCTCTCTCTCTCTCTCTCTCTCTCTCTCTCTCTCTCTCTCTCTCTCATATGAATAATATTTTGCTAATGATAGTCATGGATTAACAAAAACCTAACTTGACCTGACCTGACCTAACCTAACCTTGCTAACCTAACTTAACCTAACCTAACTTCATCTCTAACCTAACCTAGCCTAGCCTAACTTAACCTAACCTAACTTCATCTCTAACCTAACCTAGCCTAGCCTAACTTAACCTAACCTTGCTAACCTAACCTAATCTAACCTAGTCTAACTTAACCATGCTAACCTAACCTAACCTAAGCTAACCACACACCCTCCCCAGCAGGCATGTCACAGCAGGGGGCATCTGGCACTGGAAGGCGCCACACTTTTGGAATGTCAGCGAGTGGTTTAGAGGAATGAGAGAGAGAGAGAGAGAGAGAGAGAGAGAGAGAGAGAGAGAGAGAGAGAGAGAGAGAGAGAGAGAGAGAGTCCGTGAAATACAACTACATACATTGCTGCCTTACAAACACCACCTCCACCTCCACCTCCACCTCCACCTCCACCTCCACCTCCACCACCACCTCCTCCTCCTCCTCCTCCTCCTCCTCCACAGTGCAGTCAGCCTCCAAGGGGACATAGCTCCACATACAGGTTTCTTCCATTTCTTCCGCCCCAGAGAGGTTGTTATTAGGCATTATGAGGATAGTGGATGAATAAGTGTGTGTGTGTGTGTGTGTGTGTGTGTGTGGATGGGTAGAAGGGTGGATAAGTGGATGAATTTATTTATTTTTTTTATATATATTTTTTTTTTATTTTGTGTATTCATTATTTTTGTTTAAGATGATTCTCTCTCTCTCTCTCTCTCTCTCTCTCTCTCTCTCTCTCTCTCTCTCTCTCTCTCTCTCTCTCTCTCTCTCTCTCTCTCTCTCTCTCTCTCTCTCTTCACTTCCAACAGAACCAAATGTGGATGAAGTGGAGAGAATCCATTCAAATTTACAGCAGATGGATAGATTCCTTGGCCCTTATCCACATGAGTCCTGGAAGAAGTGGATCTCTCTCACTCAGCACATGGAGGAGACAGAACTGAAGTGGATGATCCCGCTGTCAGGTGTGGAGGTGGTAATAATAGTAGTAGTAGTAGTAATCGTATTAGTAACGTCTGGCATGGAGGTGTACATTCCTCACTGTTTTTTAACCTTCCAGATCTTTGTTTAACACAGCTTGTTCTCGTGCTATACATGATAGAGAGGTGGCCCACAAAAGGTACTTAAGCCGTCCATCACAGGAATCTCATGCACTTTATATTTCTGTCTGGAACCATGCCAAGTCTGTTCTCCAACTAGCCAAAACTTCATTAACAGTGTCAGAATCTTTCAATATCTAACTTCCCTTGTGACTTCTGGCACCAAGCTGAAAATATTTCCAATAACTTTGCTTCTTCTTGTTTCCCTCCTTTATTTCAACCAGATGGCACCACTGCTACCATATCTATCTCTAAAGCTGAACTCTTTGCTCAGACCTTTGCTAAAAACTCTACCTTGGACGATTCAGGGCTTGTTTCTCCCTCCTCCCTCTGACTATTTCATGCTACCTGTTAAAATTCTTGGCGATGGCATTTTCCACTGCTAACACATGTCTCTAAAGCTGAACTCCTTGCTCAGACCTTTGCTAAAAACTCTACCTTTTAAGATTCAGGGCTTGTTTCTCCCTCTCCTCCACCCTCTGACTACTTCATACAACCTGTTAAAATTCTTGGCAATAGTGTTTTCTGTGCCCTCATTTGCCTAAACCCTCAGAAGGCTTGCTTGGAAATTTTGTAGTAAGCAGTTTGTAAATGAAGACTTGTATACAAATTGTATTGTGAGAAGAGTTTTGCTCCTTACTGAATATTTATCCTCATGAAGTTACAAAATATAGTCTTGATTCTTCCTGTAGTTTGAAATTAATGATTGGACAGTCTTTCATTCTCGTTCAGTTATACTGCGCAAAATTTTGGCTAATTCTTGGCTCCAGCACGGCCGCCATTTCCTGCTCCACTACAAATTTTGCCCCTCCTCCTCCTCCTCCTCCTCCTGTGTCTTGAATTAAAGGTTTCTGTCCAGCGTTTTCAATACAGGTGGGTCTCCTCCTTCACACTTACAACCCAGTGTGATGGTGGTTTGTGTGTTTGTGCGTTTGTGCGTTGGCTGAGCTTGGGTGTGCAATAGCAGTAGTGATGGTAGTAGTAGTAGAATCTATCATCTACTACTACTACTACTACTACTACCATGTGTGTGTGTGTATGTGTGTGCGTCTTGACTGAGCCTCCCCATGTGGGATTACCAGCTTGATATAGTGATAGACAGACAGACAGATTATTATTACTATATTATCAGCCATTAATTCAGATAGATTATTATTATTATTATTATTATTATTATTATTATTATTATCAACCATTAATTCTCTCCTTATTTTCGAGGTTGAGTTTGTTCGGCAGCAAAATTAATACCTGTCACTGGGTTCAGGTCTTCCAAGACACGCAGACACACACAGCAGCCCCTCCACCTCCTGGGTTCAGATCTTCCCAAGACACACAGACACACACAGCAGCTTCTCCACCTCCTCACAGCCCTCCACAGCCCCTGACAGCCTTCATACACCACCAGAACAGCAACACAGCTTCCACAGGCCTCTCAAACATCACAGGAGCCTCACAAACAGCCCCACACAGCACCACAAACCCATTAGACCCCCAGCCCATTACCTCACCCACTTCACAGCACCCCCCACCCACAGCTCCCAGAAATGAAGCCGAGGGAAGGGACTATATTTTGTTTCACCCAGCCCCCCACCAGAACCTACAGAGAGGGGGCTAGTGAAGACAGAATATAGTCTTGACTCTTCCTACAGTTTGAAGTTGATGATTGGTATGGTGAGTAGTGGTGGTGGTAGTAGTAGTAGTAGTAGTAGTAGTAGTACTTATTTTCTTTATTATGAAATTTTTAGTATATATTTATTTTCTCCTTTTCTATCTTTTTCTTCTCAATATCTTCTCTCTCTCTTTGTCTGTCTGTTTTTCTCTCTCTCTCTCTCTCTCTCTCTCTCTAATTGTAGTAATAGTAGTAGTAATTATTGTATATTTTTTAACACCAGCATAATAGCATTAGTAACACCAGTAGCAACACACACAATTACGTACAGTATTAAATAAATTGTGATTCGGATTACTCTTGCAGGCCGGACAGCTTAGTGGCAGAGCTCCAGGTGGCCTTCGTCAGCTTCTTGGTGGCACAGGTGTGGGATGGCTGGGACCAGTGGAGGTGTGTGGAGGAGCATCTGTGCCAGGCAGAGGTGCTGCTGCTGGAGGGGCTGCAGTTGTGTGCAAAGCTCCTCTTGGTCCTACACTATATTTTTCGTCTTTCTATATATAAAGTTGTCTCTCTCTCTCTCTCTCTCTCTCTCTCTCTCTCTCTCTCTCTCTCTCTCTCTCTCTCTCTCTCTATTACGTTAACTTAACCCTTTCCTTCCCCACAGATCCCTGAAGACCTATTCATCAACATTGTAGTCCAACAACTTCCTTGCCTCTGCACTCAACGCTCTCTTCACCAACATCAAGGACAACTCCGCCAACCTGCCTTGGTCCTTAAGGCTCAGCACTTCAAGGACCACCTCTCTGCCAAGTTCGAGTGGGATCTGACACTTGGGGACGAGAGAGTACACGCTGGTGGTGGTTGACTTGGTGTGTGGAGTGATGGGGTGATGGGGGTGTTCTGGGAAGGGGCATGTTTGTAATTGTGTGCTTGTGTGATTCTTTGTTTTATTTTTTCTTATTGTTTTTCTTGCTCATCTTTCTTCTTCTTCTTCCTCTGTGTGTGTTTTGTGAGAGAGAGAGAGAGAGAGAGAGAGAGAGAGAGAGAGAGAGAGAGAGTTATAGGAATGGAATGGAGGAAGAGAAAGGAAGACGAGGAGAAAGGGAGAAAAGAATATGAAGTAGTAGTAGTCTCTCTCTCTCTCTCTCTCTCTCTCTCTCTCTCTCTCTCTCTCTCTCTCTCTCTCTCACAGCCCACAGCCCCACAGTATGTCCCCCACAGTATGTTGACTTACCCACAGTCACCACCCACAGCCCCCTCCACCAATATAGGCCCGCACCCCGCCCATTTTAACACTCACTGTCTCCTCAGGTTGTGCGTGTCTCCAGCACCCTGCAGTACGTACACACACACACACAGACAGACAGACGGACATCATCAGAGGAAGAAAATGCTATGTTCTGTAAAAGTTTATGACATTAAGAAAATAAAGGGTTAAGATTCAATTATTTTTCTCTCTCCTTTCTGACTCAAAAAATAATTATTAAAAACTTTAAGTCAATATATCAAAATTTAATCCTTATAGAAAAGTTTAGAATGTTACAATAATAATAATAATAATAATAATAATAATAATAACAACATAGACAAACCTGAATTTTACTTAAAGACAAAGGGAAGAGAGGAAGAGGATGATGAGGAGGAAAACACACAGGGAAGAGAGAGAGAGGATGATGATGAGGAGATGAGGAGGAAAAGACAGGGAAGAGAGAAAGAGGAGGATGATGAGGAGGAGGAGGAGGTACATATGAATTAAAGGAAGACAAGTGAAGAGGATGACAGGGGAAGAATGAAGAAGTGAAGAGGATGACAGGGGAAGAATGAAAGAGAGGAAGAGGAGGAGGAGGAGGAACATAAAACAGTAAATTAAAAGAGGAAGACAGGAAGAAGAGACAAGACAACAAAGGAAGAAGAGGAAGAGGAAGAAGGAAGACAAAACTCAACAAAAAGACAGAAGGAAGAGGAAGAGAGGAAGAAGAGAAAGAGGAGAAGGAACAAGAAAAAGAAAAGGACAAGAGAAAGAAGAGGAAGAAGAAGGAACACCAGAAAGAAAAGAAAGGGAAAGAGGAAGGAACACAAGAAAGAAAGAAAGAAAGAAAGAAGAGGAGGAGGAAGAAGACCACAGAAAAGAATTAGATACTATGAAATAAGTTTAACAAAATTTTCACAATCCTCAACACCATTTCAATTACAACAGTTCATCCTTTACCAAACACCAAAAAAACACACACACCACTTCTGTATCTAATTAAAAAACACTGCTTATCTTTCACCTAAATATTCTACACACAATTTCTTTCATCACAAACACAACTTTATCCAATATTCTGCTGGTTTACCCAAAATACAACAGTTTACCCTACACCAAATACCCAAAAATGCACACACTTTATCCCAAATACAGTTTTTCCTTTGCCAAACACCCTGAACACAACACAACACTGGCCAGCTTATCCGAAACACAATTTTAATTCTTAGCCGAACACCCTGAACACAACACAACACTGCCTAGCTTATTTGAATCTCCAATGGTTTCAATGCTAGTGTACATCAATTTCTCACCAGACTTGACTCAAACAGCAGAGGTCACAATGAGAGGTCATGCTGGGTCACCTAACACACACACACACACACACACACACATAGGTCTAAACATGGAGTGTATTAGTTAAAATCATTGGAATAAATAAAATAAGAAATTGAAATATGCAGAAAAATATATATACAAGTTTATTATGAATTATTGTGTGTGTAATGACTAGGCCTACTACTGCTACTACTGATGATGATGATCCTAATATGCCTAATTGCATGGAAAAAGTAGTAGTAGTAGTAGTAGTAGTAGTAGTAGTAGTAGTAGTAGTAGTAGTAGTAGTAGTAGTAGTGGTGGGAGTGTATTGGTGGTGTTTGGTGGTGGTGGTAGTAGTAGTAGTAGTAGTAGTAGTAGTAGTAGTAGTAGTAGTAGTAGTAGTAGTAGTAGTAGTAGTAGTAGTAGTAGTAGTAGTAGTAGTAGCAGCAGCAGCAATAATAATAATAATAATAATAATAATAATAATAATAATAATAATAATAATAATAATAATAATAATAATAATAATAGTAAAAACATGAATATTTTCTATGGATGGATATTTTGGTATGAATACTAGTTATTATTATTATTATTATTATTATTATTATTATTATTATTATTATTATTATTATCATCATCATTATCATTAGAAGGCACCTGACCTCTCTCTCTCTCTCTCTCTCACAATACAAAATAAGTAAACATTTATTCCTCTAATTTTTTCAATGTAACCTTTATGCCCTTATAAGTTTCTATAAGTGAATAACTTAAGTATACACATCAACTTTCACTGCAATGAACTTAACACAAACTTTCACACTTATAATCTTGTCAAAAACACAATACTTTCAATTATAACAGTCAGAACTTGGCCAAACTTGAAAATAACATAAAAAACTTATCAGAAACACAACATTTTGACTCAGAACTTTAAAAAAATTAGCCAAACTTTCCTTAATAAAAAAAATCTTCACAAAAACACAATATTTTAATTCAGAACTTAGTCAGAACTTGGCCAAACTTGAAAATAACATAAAAAACTTATCAGAAACACAACATTTTGACTCAGAACTTCAAAAAAAAATTAGCCAAACTTTCCTTAATAAAAAATCTTCACAAAAACACAATATTTTAATTCAGAACTTAGTCAGAACTTGGCCAGACTTGAAAATAACATTAAAAACTTATCAGAAACACAACATTTTGACTCAGAACTTAAAAAAAAATTAGCCAAACTTTCCTAGACCAAAAAATCTTCACAAAAACACAATATTTTAATTCAGAACTTAGTCAGAACTTGGCCAGACTTGAAAATGACCTTAAAAACTTATCAGAAACACAACATTTTGACTCAGAACTTAAAAAAAATTAGCCAAACTTTCCTAGACCAAAAAATCTTCACAAAAACACAATATTTTAATTCAGAACTTAGTCAGAACTTGGCCAGACTTGAAAATGACCTTAAAAACTTATCAGAAACACAACATTTTGACTCAGAACTTAAAAAAAATTAGCCAAACTTTCCTAGACCAAAAAATCTTCACAAAAACACAATATTTTAATTCAGAACTTAGTCAGAACTTGGCCAGACTTGAAAATGACCTTAAAAACTTATCAGAAACACAACATTTTGACTCAGAACTTTAAAAAAAATTAGCCAAACTTTCCTAGACCAAAAAATCTTCACAAAAACACAATATTTTAATTCAGAACTTAGTCAGAACTTGGCCAGACTTGAAAATGACCTTAAAAACTTATCAGAAACACAACATTTTCACTCAGAACTTAAAAAAAATTAGCCAAACTTTCCTAGACCAAAAAATCTTCACAAAAACACAATATTTTAATTCAGAACTTAGTCAGAACTTGGCCAGACTTGAAAATGACCTTAAAAACTTATCAGAAACACAACATTTTCACTCAGAACTTCAAAAAAAAAATTAGCCAAACTTTCCTAGACTAAAAATCTTCACAAAAATGCATTTAAATTCAGAACTTAGTCAGAACTCAGCCAAACTTGAAAATGACCAAAAAACTTATCAGAAACACAACATTTCCCATTACACTTAGTCAGAACTTAAAAATAACAGTAACAGTAGTAATTCCAACCAATCACGTGTCACATCTAAGTCATGGTGACCAATCAGATACAAGCACCAAGTTGTCAACCAATCAGCTGCCTCAAAGGGTGATCTGGGCAGCCAGTCATGTTTCTCACACACACATACTACAATTATTATTCTCTCTCTCTCTCTCTCTCTCTCTCTCTCTCTCTCTCTCTCTCTCTCTCAAATATCAAATCTACTTTTAATAGCCTAGAGCTTAATGTCATTTTCTCAATGGCATAAGTCTGTCTGTCTGTCTGTCTGTCTGTCTGTCTGTCTGACTGACTGACTGACTGACTGACTGACTGACTGACTGACACACACCTTTCTTGACTTAGAGAACTGACTGACTTAAAAAAAAATTCTTAACTTCCTTTACAATTAAAATAAATAAACTAAATAAATAAAACATAAAAAACCACATTCTTTGGGCTATTTTTTGGGCAACCTTATCTTTGGGCTATTTTTTTTAGCTACTGGGCTATCTCTTATGGCAGGCTACATTTGGGCTACTTCTTGGGCTATTTCTGCCGCTGGGTTGGGGCAGAGAAGTTAGGAGACTCTCAGATCGCCTCAGTATGGTCCTGGCCAGTTACATGGTCAGGTCAAGGGTGTGGGAGAGGTCATGTGATCTTATCTGCAGGAGAGAGGGAGTGTGAGAGAGAGAGAGAGAGAGAGAGAGAGAGAGAGAGAGAGAGAGAGAGAGAGAGAGAGAGAGAGAGAGAGAGAGAGAGAGAGAGAGAGAGAGAGAGAGAGAGAGAGAGAGAGAGAGAGAGAGAGAGAGAGAGAGAGAGAGAGAAATCTTCCTTTTTATCTCAATATTTTCAATTTGATTATTTTTAAACATTATTATTATTATTATTACAAACCTTTCTTCTGTGTCTGCATCTGCTTGGCTGTGCTGGTGCTGGTGGTGGTGGTGGTGGTGGTAGTCGCTGTCCTCACAAGGGGGGCTGTGGTGATGGTGGTGGTGGTGGTAGAGAGAGAGGAAAGATTATATTAGAAATGAGTAATAATAATAATAATAATAATAATAATAATAATAATAATAATAATAATAATAATAATAATAATAATAATAATAATGATAACAAAAATAGACACAACCCACCAAACTTACTTAAATTCTGAATATAAATGACTAGAGAATTAGGCATAGACTGTTCTGGGCTGTGCAGTGCTGTGTCCAGCCTTGGCACTGCTGCGTGAGGGTGTGTGGAGGCCCGTGGTGGGTGTGGCTGGCTGCGGCAAGGCTGTGGTGACCTGAACTGCAGCGAGGAGGAAGAGGAAGAGCACTGTTTCCCTCTCCTGTGACCCCTGACCTCACTCCCGGCCTCCCCAGCCCTTGTTTCCAGCTGTCCGCGCTCCTAGAGTCACACAGGGGTTTGGTAACACTGGGATCACTGTTGCCAGAGTCACATGAGAGGTCTAAAGCCTGTAGTGGCTTCCGTTTTGTGTGTGTGTGTGCGTTTGTGTGTCAGTGTCGCGCCTTCCTCTTGTCCTTCTCGTTCTCCGAGTTATTTTTCTCCTTCCCTGTTCCGAGATTTTCATCTTGTTTAATGGTGAAGTCTTGTCTAAGTCTCGATACACTGGTAAATATTGCTGGAGGACACAGATGCACCCCCTATAGCAGTAGCCGCAGTAATAGTAGCAGTAGTAGCAGCAGAAGTAGCAGCAGAAGTTATGAGTCTTGTTTTAAAATGATCCTTCGAATTGATGGTTCCTCTTTCTGTCCGTTTCTCAATCTTGTGCCTTGTGTGTGGTCGTCCTGCTTCCCTCACAGCATCCACAGGGTGTGGTGATGCTGTGGCTTGCTGTTCAGTCCTCACTAGTCCCTGGGTCCCTGCTGTGTGCCACTGTGTGCTGTCATCTCCCCCAGTGCTGTTTATGACAGGTGATGCAAAGGCTAAGCTTAATATTTCATCCTGTGCTGTGTGCTGTGGTGTTCTGAGGGTGTCTGGGGAGTCCGTGATGCTGTGCTGTCCCCCTGGCTGCTGTGGGATGCTGTGCGTTGGCTCTATGGCGTTTGGCGCTGTGTCTATGTGTGTCAGTTCGTGTGTCTGTTCATTCTGGTTAACCATTTTGCTGTGTGCTGTTTCTGGCCACTGTGGGAAGGATTGGTGTGCTGTGTTCTGGCATCCAATGCTGTAGGAGGCTGTGATGCACTGTGGGAGGCTGTCAAAGGCTGTGGGAGGGCTGAGAAGACTGTGTGAAGTCAACTGGGTCCAGGCTTGCGTTTTGTGATGCAACTCTGGGCACCCACTGTCGGCATTCATGGGGTGTGTGGGGTGCATGGGGTGCGGCAGCCTCCCCCAGGGTGTCCACGGGGTGGCATGGAGGGGCGTCCGGGGTGTGGGGTTGGGGGAGAAGCAGGGGTACCACTGTCTGAACCCCAAGTCTTCAAAAATTCCCTTTGATTTGATTTTGAGACATGACAGCTGTTTGGGGTGTGTTCCTGCCTCTCCCCAGGGGTGTGTGGGGCCTGGGGTGTGGGGAGGGTGTCTGGGGTGAAGGGGTGATGCTTCCCATACCTTGACCTGTGAGGGAGAGAGAGAGAGTGAGTGTGTGGCTTGACCTGTGAGAGAGAGAGAGAGAGAGAGAGAGAGAGAGAGAGAGAGAGAGAGAGAGAGAGAGAGAGAGAGAGAGAGAGAGAGAGAGAGAGAGAGAGAGAGAGAGAGAGAGAGAGAGAGAGAGAGAGAGAGAGAGAGAGAGAGAGAGAGAGAGAGAGAGAGAGAGAGAGAGAGAGACAGGGATATTAGAGGGAAAATTAAACCTCACTAATCTGGGAGAGCTGAGTGATTTATATCTTGTTAAGTGAGGGGATTCAACACATATTTATAAGGATCAAGGGGTTAAGAGAAAGAAAGGTGAAATATATTGAAATGTTTCTTCATCCCAGCCTCTCCCAGTCCATTCCAGCCTCTCCCAGTCCATCCCAGCCTCTCCTAGTCCATCTCAGCCTATCTAAATTCATCCCAACCTATCCTAACCCTTTCCAATTCATCTCAGCCACTCCTCTCCAGCATCTAGCCCCTCCCAGCTCCTCCCAGTTCTCCCCAGCATCTCCCAGCCCCAAACATACCCGCCAGGCCTGCAGGGAAGATTGCCAAAGTCACAAAGGCCATGAATATGTTGAACAGCTGAGGGAAGGCAGACTTGAAGGTGTGCCACTAAGGAGTCCTCGGCTTCCTTCTGTCGTTCTTTGAGGATTTTTTTCACCCTGTTGTGCATCGCGTCGTGGTAATGGAATAAGTGCTGTGGGAGGAAGTGACGGTGAGTGTGTGTGCGTGCGTGTGTGTATGTGAGAGTGAGTGAGAGCCTTATGATGTGATTCAAAGCATAAAATAATTATAATAATAATAATAATAATAATAATAATAATAATAATAATAATAATAATAATAATAATGATAATAATAATAATAATAAAGTAGGTAAAAGGTTCATTAATTAATTATGTGTCTTTTTCTTGGTGTATTTTAAGGATTTTGGGTGTGTTTGGGTGTGTTTTGAGGTGTGATGTTGATGGTGGACTTAAAGGTGCTGCTGATGTTCTGTGGGTGAAGGAGGAGGAGGAGGAGGAGGAGGAGGAGGAGGAGGAGGAGGAGGAGGAGGAGGAGGAGGAGGAGGAGGAGGAGGAGGAGGAGGAGGAGGAGGAGGAGGAGGAGGAGGAGAGGGGAATGTAGGAAAAGAGGGTAAAGAGAGAGAGAGAGAGAGAGAGAGAGAGAGAGAGAGAGAGAGAGAGAGAGAGAGAGAGAGAGAGAGAGAGAGAGAGAGAGAGAGAGAGAGAGAGAGAGAGAGAGAGAGAGAGAGAGAGAGAGAGAGAGAGAGAGAGAGAGAGAGAGAGAGAGCGGCCGTGGCCACTTGGCGGCCACGCCCCAAGTGCAGGACATGTCCACGCACCAGGTGAAGCTGGCAGCCCACAGCTGGCGTAGCACGCACCTGTCCCCACTGGCGCTTTAAATTTTTACTATTTTATTGTATTAACATTATAATCTTTATGTTAAGCATGTATAGTGTTATTCCTGTAAAAAAATACTATCATAGGCTTTTTAAATAATTCCACACTCAATGTGGAATTTTAAGCCTTTCTGTAAACATTTGTTTAAAAAAAGAGAGAGAGAGAGAGAGAGAGAGAGAGAGAGAGAGAGAGAGAGAGAGAGAGAGAGAGAGAGAGAGAGAGAGAGAGAGAGAGAGAGAGAGAGAGAGAGAGAGAGCAAAGTGGTTCAGAATACTGGGCCCAAATGTTATTATTGTAACTACCAGCAGATATAAACAATGCTCTCTGTTGCTCAGCCCACAACTAACTGCCCTGCCTGTCTGCCTATCAATATCTAGTCCTTTCCTAGCTCTTTTAATATGATTTCTCAGGTGGCCCATTGCTGCCTCTGCTCACCTCTCACTGCTCACTCTAAGAAACACCTTTATTATGAACAATGGTAAATGAATGAATGTGTGTGTGTGTGTGTGTGTGTGTGTGTGTGTGTGTGTGTGTGTGTGTGTGTATATATATATTTCTAAAACTACTATTGATATTATAGTGACAATGACAATGTAGACTCTGAAAACAAAGTAGCTTGTTTTTTAACCTTTTGTTTGTTAATAAGAGGAGTATGAATGACAAAGGGTTCCTCACTGGCATCCATCTGGCTACTGTGGTGGTGGTGTCCTTTCTCCATCTTTCACTTCCCTTCCTTCTGCGTGGACGTAGCTCTTCAGAGGGGCTCTGCTCACTCGCCCGTCTCTCTTAACCTCATTCGCCATTGAGACTGAGTATCCTCAGGCTCTGGACTTACAAAGACACCACCTTCTTCTGAATTCTCAGAGTCACTGGTGCCATGCTTTCTTGAAACAACTCCTGGTATCTCAAAGGACCTTAAGGTAGGTCCTTCTAGCTTAGCCTCAGCTTGTGTCAGGAAACTCCACCGTCCTACAGATCTGCAGCAGCCTTTACACCTGAAAGATAAGCACAGAATATATAACATACAGCTTTTCAATATGGTAATTTGGCATATTTTGTTTATTTACTGGCCATCATCAAAACATTACTCACCGGAGAAAAGCTCCTGGGCCTCTTGACCACCCACTCAATGTAAGAAGTACACCTGTTATTTTGACAACAGACATGTCCTCTGTGGATTGTCATTTTCCCAAGAGCTTATCATCAACACCCTACAAGAGAAAAAAAGATGCCAAATGAATAACAATGAATACTATGTAAATTTCAAGATTCAAATCTCCATATTTGCTTGACTAATTCACTTCTATCTTTTCTTTCCACAACTTACTCTCATGTCCATGCTCTTCAATCTTCCAAATTCTCCAAAATTTATCTACAATTACAAAGTCACTCTGGAATCAAATTGATATGTGCTGTATACCTTTCACCAAAACTCCTCTGACTATAAAAATATTCTTTGACTACTTAACTTCCAAAGTGCAGCACATTCTGACTCTTTTCCCTTTGGCAAAGATCTCCATATTCTTGGAGAGTTCACTGTTCATCACCAGCATTGGCTTTCCTCTCCCTTCACAGACCATCCTGGTGAACTAGCCTTTGCTATCCTCCACAACCTAGAGTAACTGGTGCAACACCCTACTCATATTCTTGACTGCCTTGAAGATATGCCTAACAGTCTTGATCTTTTCCTCATCTCTAATACTTCCGCTTATGCACTTATCCCATCTTCTCCATTGGGCTCCTCTGACCACAACAAGCGTGTAGTGCTTGCATGTCAGGATAAACATCTCACACTTTAATCATCTCACTCAACAATGAAGGAGAAGCAGGTCTCTCTCTCTCTCTCTCTCTCTCTCTCTCTCTCTCTCTCTCTCTCTCTCTCTCTCTTCATATTCCTATAAAATGTGTTGATTTAATACAATAACTTGTCATTCCATTCAGCACTCCAAGATTAAAAGATTTTTTGTTAAGTAGATGTTAGAAGTTGGTGCCCTTCATTTAGGTCAGTGGTTCTTAACCAGGGGTGCTCGCAACCCTAGGGGGTGCAAGGCCAGTTCCAAAGGAGTTCAAGGATGGATAATTAAAGCAAAAATATAGTTTTATATACACAATATTTTTTTCAGCAAAAAATAATAATAATAATAATAATTTTGTTTGGTACACCAGTGTTCTGTAAGCTTTGTGAATGAACATTAAAAAAGGAAAAAGTGGTTTTGTTATTAATACAGACCACATCAACTTTGTATTTTAGGTTTTTTTTATAATTTCAGCAATTCAGGAGGTGCAAGAAGTGAAAGGGATGCATACATTGATTACTATTAAATCTCCTCTTTCACTCTTCTTTGTTCCAATGTTGGCAGCTTCATTTCCTCAAACATTTCTTCATATGTTAATTCTTTCAGTTCAGTTCACACACACACACACATCAGGGTCTCTCTCTCTCTCTCTCAATAACCAGAGAGAGAGAGAGAGAGAGAGAGAGAGAGAGAGAGAGAGAGAGAGAGAGAGAGAGAGAGAGAGAGAGAGAGAGAGAGAGAGAGAGCCTGATATGTCTCTCTCTCTCTCTCTCTCTCTCTCTCTCTCTCTCTCTCTCTCTCTCTCTCTCTCTCTCTCTCAATAACCAGAGAGAGAGAGAGAGAGAGAGAGAGAGAGAGAGAGAGAGAGAGAGAGAGAGAGAGAGAGAGAGAGAGAGAGAGAGACCTGATATGTCTCTCTCTCTCTCTCTCTCTCTCTCTCTCTCTCTCTCTCTCTCTCTCTCTCTCTCTCAATAACCAGGTTGACTCATTAGCTTAATTGACCTATCCGCTTACCCCACCAGAGAGAGAGAGAGAGAGAGAGAGAGAGAGAGAGAGAGAGAGAGAGAGAGAGAGAGAGAGAGAGAGAGAGAGAGAGAGAGAGAGAGAGAGAGAATTTGTTTATCTTACCTACCTACCTACCTCTCTCTCTCTCTCTCTCTCTCTCTCTATCTTATTGTTAAAGACTACACACACACACACACACACACACACACACACACACACACACACACACACACACACACACACACTTCAGGAGGATTCACAGCAGCTTAGAGAGAGAGAGAGAGAGAGAGAGAGAGAGAGAGAGAGAGAGAGAGAGAGAGAGAGAGAGAGAGAGAGAGAGAGAGAGAGAGAGAGAGAGAGAGAGAGAGAGAGAGAGAGAGAGTGGGAGTGCTTATGCAGGCACACACACACACACACACACACACACACACACACACACACACACACACACACACACACACACACACACACACACACACACACACACACACACACACATGTATTTAATTGAAAAAACTTATGCTAATATTTTTTTTTCGTTTTTATATCAAGAGATGAAATTGAAAAGTAAAAATAATAAATAAACAAATAAATGATACAAGTTTGGAAAAAATCATTGAAATATCATGAGAGAGAGAGAGAGAGAGAGAGAGAGAGAGAGAGAGAGAGAGAGAGAGAGAGAGAGAGAGAGAGAGAGAGAGAGAGTTATATATAGGTATTATTAATAAGACCGGAGTTCATTCATCATGCACCTCTCTCTCTCTCTCTCTCTCTCTCTCTCTCTCTCTCTCTCTCTCTCTAAACAGGTAATTATCTGGAGTATCATTATCATTATTATTATTACTTATACCAGTGTTATCATTAATTATTACTATTATTAATGTTTTTGTCTAAGTTGCTCAAAGTGAACTAATAACACTATCACTTAAATCAATGAATGGAATACACTCAGTAATCAGGCTGTTAGTGGCGAGTCATTGGAGCTTTTAAAAGATTATTATTATTATTATTATTATTATTATTATTATTTTTATTATTGTTATTAATGTAGGAGGGACACCAGCCAGGGGCAACAAATACATTATGAGTGACAAGTGGATTTCAATAGGTGTATCATACAAGGGCTGCCACCTACTGGTCTCAGTGACACTGTGAACACTACACTGGATGAAGAGGAAGGCTGCTGGGAGAGAGACAGAGAGAGAGAGAGAGAGAGAGAGAGAGAGAGAGAGAGAGAGAGAGAGAGAGAGAGAGAGAGAGAGAGAGAGAGAGAGAGAGAGAGAGAGAGAATTTCCGTCTCAAAGAGGTGTTCTCTCTCTCTCTCTCTCTCTCTCTCTCTCTCTCTCTCTCTCTCTCTCTCTCTCTCTCTCTCTCTCTCTCTCTCTCAATGATCCCGGAACACGTCAACAAAAATGTAATTATTTCCACATAATTATTCCTCATACAAGCGTGAACTACATAAATATACGACTAAAACACACACACACACACACACACACACACACACACACACACACACACACTTTTTATTAAATTGATGCTTCCTACCTGATCTGCAAGTCTCTATCATTGGTCACCATTTAGCCTTGTCCCTTCCCTTCCCTTCCCTCACCGCGATGTGAACCAGCACAGGACTTTCACTCTCACTCTTAACACACCTCCACAATTAAACCACTTGTCTCTCAACACACAAAATTTGGCTGTTTTTTTTTCCTTTGTCCCGAGAAGCTAAGATTAGACACACATTCTAAACACACACACACACACACACACACACACACACACA
>NW_026973793.1:47500-55000 GCF_035594125.1 Scylla paramamosain | reverse complement strand
TGCTGTCCTAGACGACGAGTGGACCCGTACACTTCGCTACGGGATAAGCTTACCGAGAGACGCGGAGTTAAGAACCATCCTCGATGCAATGTGTGAGTACCTGCGAAGCCAGCGCAACATCATCATGGATAGAAGAGACTTCTACTCCCGCGTGCAAGAAACGCAAGAAGGTTTTGACGACTTTTTATGTGCTGTAAAGGAAATCGCCAATTTCTGTGACTTTTGCGACCAGTGCATAAACCATCAGCTGCGTGACAGAATTGTCGTTGGGACACGAGACGAAGTGGCTCTGAAACGCATGCTGGAAAACAAGAAACTCACCCTTGAAAACGCCATAGATATTTGCAGAGCATCAGAGAGCGCTAACCAGTGTAGTGCAGTACTAAGGGGCGGCTCTCACTCTTCGAACCATGGTGTGAACGCTGTCTCGAACTACAGGAAGGGCAGTTTCGGGGGCTCAAGCCCCACGGGCTGTTATCGTTGTGGCAAAGATTGTCGCAGTGACAAAGGGGATGCCAGGCAATAGATAAAGTGTGTCGTAACTGCGGGAAAAGAGGGCATTTTGCGAGTGTATGTCAGCAGACAGTGAGGAAACGACGAGGAGCTTCGAGGAGTTCCTCAGCTGTCTCTCCTCATCGCGGTGCAGGCCCGAGGCGGGGAGCCAGTGCCAGTGTATACCAGCTCTTATCAGGCGTATACACAAAGACGGTGACGGCACGACCTGCGCCCCAGGTGCTCATTACCGCCACACATCCCGCTGGAAGAGACAAGATTACGTGGACTCCTGACTCTGGGGCCGAAACGACCGTTATTGGCCTCGACACGGCAACACTCCTTGGAATCCCGCCCTCCAGCTTGGCGCCCGCTGATGGTGATGGACTTTATGCTGCCGGTAATCACCCCCTCACCTGTGTAGGAACTTTCTCGTCGCACTTGCAACTGGGCGACAGGGAAGCTGAGACTGTTGTGAGCGTGGTGAAGGAGGTGAAGGGGGCGCTGCTTAGCTGGTACGATTCCATCGCTCTCGGAATCCTCCCGAAGATTTTCCGGCTCAAATCCGACCGCTACGCAGGGAAGAACAGCACACCGGCAACAGCTCCATCAAGTACCCGACCGCCTCGCAGCCACCTCTATCTACGCCCACAGAAGTGATCAGCTGGCCTCATTCCTACGACCCAACGCCACAGCAGCGTGCGGGGCACGCTGCTGCTGTGATCAAGGCCTTTCCCAGCGTCTTCGAAGCAAAGGAAGGTTTACGTGCAATGGCTGGTGGATCCATGGCCATCGAGTTGACAGACGACGCTCGACCCTTCGCCGTAACAGCATCTCGTACAATCCCTTACAATTGGCGTGAAGAAATTAAGAGCCAGTTGGAAGAGCTGCTTAACAAGGGAATCATCGAGAGTGTGGACTACCCTACGGCATGGTGCCACCCCATCGTGCCTGTCCCAAAAAAGACATCTGGTGTAAGGCTGTGTGTTGACCTGACACGACTCAACCGTTACGTGAAGAGGCCCGTGTATCCAGTGCGCTCACCTCATGACGCCATCGCCTCGATCGGGACCGGAGCAGTTTGGTTCACCACTCTTGATGCCAAGATGGGGTATTTTCAAGTCCCCATTAGAGAAGAAGACCAGGATTTAACCTGCTTCATAACACCTTGGGGTCGGTACAAGTTTCGGCGAGCGGTTATGGGTCTCGTCTCGTCTGGAGACGAGTATAACCATCGAGGAGACCAAGCTCTCGGCGACATACCTAACACCATCAAGATCGTGGACGACATCCTGGCCTATGACTCCACCTACAGTGCGCACTTAGCCCATGTCATTCAGATTGTGCGGCGGTGTGACCAGCACGGCATCACTCTCAACCCACAGAAGTTTACATTCGCGGAAAGAGTGGTAGATTACTGTGGTTACTCTGTTTCTGGACAAGGCTACACGACAGACTCAAAGAAAGTTAAGGCAATCTCTGACTTCCCACGACCACAGCACATCACCGACTTACGATCATTCATGGGTCTTACAAACCAGCTTGGAAGCTTTTCTCCTGCTGTGGCTGCAGCTGCACAACCCCCTCAGAGATCTCTTACGCCCGAAGAACAGTTGGTGCTGGTCTCCTAACCATGAAGAGGCGTTTGAGAAGGTGAAACAGTGTCTCGTCAGCCCACCTGTCTTGGCATACTTGACCCATCATTACCAACGATGCTACAGACTGACGCCTCAAGGATGCACGGATTTGGATTCGTTCTCCTGCAGAAGCACAGTGACCAGTGGAAGATGGTGCAATGCGGGTCAAGATTTGTTACAGACACAGAGAGCCGCTATGCAGTAATAGAGTTGGAAATGGCTGCAATCGTCTGGGCAGTCAGGAAATGTGGCACCTACCTGAAAGGACTCCCTCACTTCGATCTAGTGCTCGACCACCGCCCGCTGATACCTCTCCTCAATAGCAAGTTGTTGGGAGAAATAGAGAACCTGCGGCTGCAGCGCATGAGGGAGAAGCTTGCTCAGTATTCTTTCACAGCAAGCTGGCAAAAGGGATCGACACACTGTGTGCCCGACGCCCTCTCACGTGCTCCAGTACAGGACCCAGTGGAGGAAGAGGATGCTGCTACTTCTGGTGACCTCGACCCTCTCCACTCAGCGGTCATCTCAGCGTTATCTGCCACCAATGAGGACGGCGTCCGCTTAGCACCACTCCAGGATCAGACTGTGGAAATGGTACGTGCCGCAGCAGCAAGAGACGGGGAGTACTGCTTGCTCAAGAACGTCATCATCGAGGGCTTCCCTGATCATTGCCACGACCTCGATCACCGCTTGCGTACGTACTGGCCGGTGCGCAGTCTGCTGGCCGTAGACGACGACCTGGTGGTTTACGGGCCGAGGCTTCTTATTCCTCACAGCCTCCGCCGAGAAACACTAGAGCGACTCCATGACAGTCATCAGGGGATGGAGCGCACCAAGCGACGGGCCCGACAAACGGTGTACTGGCCTGGTATGGACAGAGACGTTGAGAACGTCGTTTCTGGATGCTCACTATGCCGTCCACTCCTACCAAGCCAAGCCAACGAACCTCTCTGGCAGGACACGGACACACCCAGCAGGGTGTTTGAGTCAGTTTCTGCAGACTACTTCCACGCAGCAGGCCGTACATACCTCGTGTATGTAGATCGCTTGTCTGGGTGGCCTCACGTGTCTGCATGCTCACGTCCAGCATCGGCTGATCAGCTCGTTCGTGTCCTTCGGGGTGTGTTCGCCGACACGGGCGTGCCTGTTCTCCTGAGGACTGACGGTGGACCGCAGTTCACTTCTTCATCGGTACGGCGCTTCCTGGCTCGATGGGGGGTGGAGCATCGTGTATCTTCACCTCATTATCCACGCTCCAATGGTCACGCCGAGGCAGCGGTCAAGTCCGTGAAGAAGCTGATCCTCACGACCACACAGCAGGGACACCTGGACGAGGATGCGTTCGCTCGCGGGTTGCTGGAACTGCGCAACACTCCGAGGGCGGAAGGGCGATCACCAGCACAAGTCCTCTTCGGTCATCCTATGAGGTCCTGTGTCCCGGCTCATCATCGCTCATACGCTCAGCAGTGGCAGCGCGCTGCTGATGAGTGCGACGCCAAGGCAGAGCGACTGAGGAAGAAAGCGAAACTTCGCCACGACGCGTCCGCCCGTACTCTTCCTCTCCTGCACCTCGGTGGCCACGTCGACGTTCAAGATCACACGACAGGCCTCTGGGATCGCCTGGGTGTCATCGTGGCTGTTGGGCGAAGGAGAGACTACCTCATCAAGATGGGCAGCGGTCGCGTGATGTGGCGTAATAGAAGACACCTACGCCCACACAGACCTCTTGCTCCCCTTCCTGTCGAGCAGCACACCGCTCATGGCGGTGCAGCGCTTCAGCATCAGGGTCACGAGGAACACCACCATCCCGGCAGCCCGGAGCATCAGGGTAACGGGGTACACCGTGGCCGAGAGCAACCAGAGCGTCGAAGCAGCCGACAGCGTAGGAGCCGAGACGACTGCAGGTGCGGTGGCACCGTAGCACCTACGATTAGTCGTACGTGTTCATTGTACGCTGTGTTTGTTTTGTGTATATGTACCGTGTTTTCTGTACTTCAATCATTGTAACTTTGTTTCATGTGTTACGGTAGCCATAACAAAGATAAGGAATCTTCCTTATGTCTCGGGGGAGGTGTGTGGTTGTTAGCTAGTTGTGTGAACGAGTGAATGAGCGAGACTTGTGTGAGGCATGAATACGTGTATGAGTGAACGAGCTAGGCTTCAGTCATAAGTGTTAAGTGGAAGTGCGCGGCCTGGCGCCGAGAGATCACCTACCTCCAGCCTTCTGTTCACACCTTCTGTGAATAAACACCTGCACTGTTACCTGCGTTTCCTGTGCCCCTGCTGGTCAAGAGTCGAACACTAGAGAGGGGGGAAATTGAAAGGGTTAAGGAACGAGGGAGGAAAAGAAGAAGAGGGGGAGAGAGAGAGAGAGAGAGAGAGAGAGAGAGAGAGAGAGAGAGAGAGAGAGAGAGAGAGAGAGAGAGAGAGACTCAGTTTTCAGCCTTACATTATAATTAATTACTCTCTCTCTCTCTCTCTCTCTCTCTCTCTCTCTCTCTCTCTCTCTCTCTCTTTGGGAATAATTAGTTTCCATTAATATCTTGAAATCACACAACTTCCTCCTCCTCCTCCTCCTCCTCCTCCTCCTCTTCCTCCCACTCCTCCGCCATAAACTCCCAGATTCGTTGTGCTTTTGTGACCGATCAACGAGAGGAGGAGGAGGAGGAGGAGGAGGAGGAGGAAAAAGACTTATTTTGTCGACTGTGGGAACGTGTGTGTGTGTGTGTGTGTGTGTGTGTGTGTGTGTGTGTGTGTGTCCTCTCACCATCTGTGTGTGTGTGTGTGTGTGTGTGTGTGTGTGTCTCCTCTCTCCATCTCTGTGTGTCCATTAACACCCATTGACAAGTGAGAGAGAGAGAGAGAGAGAGAGAGAGAGAGAGAGAGAGAGAGAGAGAGAGAGAGAGAGAGAGGGAGGGAGGGAGGGAGGGAGGGAGGGAGGGAGGGAGGGAGAGAGAGAGAGAGAGAGAGAGAGAGAGAGAGAGAGAGAGAGAGAGAGAGAGAGAGAGAGAGAGAGAGAGAGAGAGAGGGAGGGAGGGAGGGAGGGAGGGAGGGAGGGAGGGAGGGAGGGAGGGAGGGAGGGAGGGAGAGAGAGAGAGAGAGAGAGAGAGAGAGAGAGAGAGAGAGAGAGAGAGAGAGAGAGAGAGAGAGAGAGAGAGAGAGAGAGAGAGAGAGAGAGGGAGGGAGGGAGGGAGGGAGGGAGGGAGGGAGGGAGGGAGGGAGAGAGAGAGAGAGAGAGAGAGAGAGAGAGAGAGAGAGAGAGAGAGAGAGAGAGAGAGAGAGAGAGAGAGAGAGAGAGAGAGAGAGAGAGAGAGGGAGGGAGGGAGGGAGGGAGGGAGGGGGGGGGGGAGAGAGAGAGAGAGAGAGAGAGAGAGAGAGAGAGAGAGAGAGAGAGAGAGAGAGAGAGAGAAAGCAGGGAGAAATATTGGGGTGATAAAGCTCTCTCTCTCTCTCTCTCTCTCTCTCTCTCTCTCTCTCTCTCTCTCTCTCTCTCTCTCATTACCTGCCTTTCTCAGGTGATCAATTAATTAACGTGTGTGTGTGTGTGTGTGTGTGTGTGTGTGTGTGTGTGTGTGTGTGTGTGTGTGTGTGTGTGTGTGTGTGTGTGAGATTATATATTATTATGAATTGACTAATAATATAACTCCTCCTCTTCCTCCTCCTCCTCCTCCTCCTTCTCCTTCTCCTCCTCCTCCTCCTCCTCCTATTTTACCATCACCACCTCTTCTTCCTTCTTCTCGTACACCTCCTCCTCCTCCTCCTCCTCCTCCTCCTCCTCCTCCTCCTCCTTTCAATAAAGTTATCTGTTCAGTGAAAGGAAGAAAAGATCTATATAATATTGATGATAAAAGAAGATGCGAGTCACAGGAGGAGGAGGAGGAGGAGGAGGAGGAGGAGGAGGAGGAGGAGGAGGAGGAGGAGGAGGAGGAGGAGGAGGAGGACAAAGGGAAGAGAGGGTGACATAGTGAGGGGGAGGAGAGATGACTTGCTTTTCTAGAGAGAGAGAGAGAGAGATGATGTTTTCCATGCCCTCGCTGGCCTACACCCTTGGAAGGTTTATGGACCTGATGGGGTCCCTCCTATTGTTCTCCGAAACTGTGCCTCCGTGCTTGCACCTTGCCTAGTCAAACTCTTTCAGCTCTGTCTGTCAACATCTACCTTTCCTTCTTGCTGGAAGTTTGCCTACATTCGGCCTGTTCCTAAAAAGGGTGACCGTTCTAATCCCTCAAACTACCGTCCTATTGCTTTAATTTCCTGCCTATCTAAAGTTTTTTAATCTATCCTCAACAGGATGATTCTTAAACATCTATCACTTCACAACCTTGTATCTGATCGCCAGTATGGGTTCCGTCAAGGCCGCTCTACTGGTGATCTTCTGGCTTTCCTTACTGAGTCTTGGTCATCTTCTTTTAGAGATTTTGGTGAAACTTTTGCTGTTGGCTTGGACATATCAAAAGCTTTTGATAGAGTCTGGCACAAAGCTTTGATTTCCAAACTACCCTCCTACAGCTTCTATCCTTCTCTCTGTAACTTCATCTCAAGTTTCCTTTCTGACCGTTCTGTTGCTGCTGTGGTAAACGGTCACTGTTCTTCTCCCGACTTCTGATCTCTCTAAAATTTGTGATTGGGGCAGAGCAAACTTGGTATTGTTCAGTGCCTCAAAAAGTCAATTCCTCCACCTATCAGCTGGACACAACCTTCCAGACAACTCTCCCCTCTTCTTCAGTGACACTCAACTGTCCCCCTCTTCCACACTGAACATCCTTGGTCTGTCATTTACTTATAATCTGAACTGGAAGCTTCACATCTCATCTCTAGCTAAAACAGCCTCTGTGAAGTTAGGCGTTCTGAGACGTCTCCACCAGTTTTTCTCACCCCTCCCAGCTGCTAACTCTGTACAGGGGCCTTATCCGTCCATGTATGGAGTATGCTTCACATGTCTGGGTGGGTTCCACTCAAACTGCTCTGCTACACAGGGTGGAATCAAAATTTCTTCGTCTCATCAACGCCTCTCCTCTAACTGACTGTCTTCATCCTCTATCTCACAGCCGCAATGTTGGATATCTAGCTGTCTTCTACCGCTATTTTCACGCTAACTGCTCTTGTGATCTTGCTAACTGCATGTCTCCCCTCCTCCCGTGGCCTCGCTGCACAAGACTTTCTTCTTTCTCTCACCACTATTCTATCCACCTCTCGAACGCAAGAATTAACCAGCATTATCAATCATTCATCCCCTTCTCTGGTAAACTCTGGAACTCCCTGCCTGCTTCTGTATTCCTTCCCATGACTTGCACTCCTTCAAGAGGGAGGCTTCAACACACTTATCCTTCAAGTTTTGACCACCACTTCTGACACTTCCAGGATGGCCATC
>NW_026973793.1:37500-42500 GCF_035594125.1 Scylla paramamosain | reverse complement strand
ATTCATCTCTCTGCCCTTGGAAAACCACTTTGGTGAGAGAGGAAAATATTATGAAGGGTGTAGTGGCAGATTAATAAGATTTCTACATTATCAAAAGAAGAAATACCCTCCCAAACACTGCTACACCCTCCCAGACACTGCTACACCTTGCTGAAACCTTATACACTCTCCCAAAAACTGCTACACCCTTCCCAAACACTGTTACACCCTTCCAAACACTGCTACAGTCTCCCAAACACTGCTACACCCTCCCAAACACTGCTACACCCTCCCAAACACTGCTACACCCTCCCAAACACTGCTACAGCCTCCCAAACACTGCTACACCCTCCCAAACACTGCTACAGCCTCCCAAACACTGCTACACCCTCCCAAACACTGCTACAGCCTCCCAAACACTGCTACACCCTCCCAAACACTGCTACAGCCTCCCAAACACTGCTACACCCTCCCAAACACTGCTACAGCCTCCCAAACACTGCTACACCCTCCCAAACACTGCTACAGCCTCCCAAACACTGCTACACCCTCCCAAACACTGCTACACCCTCCCAAACACTGCTACACCCTCCCAATCACTGCTACACCCTCCCAAACACTGCTACACCCTCCCAAACACTGCTACACCCTCCCAATCACTGGTACACCCTCCTAAACACTGCTACACCCTCCCAAACACTGCTACACCCTCCCAAACACTGCTACAGCCTCCCAAACACTGCTACACCCTCCCAAACACTGCTACACCCTCCCAGACACTGCTACACCTTGCTGAAACCTTATACACTCTCCCAAAAACTGCTACACCCTTCCCAAACACTGTTACACCCTTCCAAACACTGCTACAGTCTCCCAAACACTGCTACAGCCTCCCAAACACTGCCACACCCTCCCAAACACTGCTACAGCCTCCCAAACACTGCTACACCCTCCCAAACACTGCTACACCCTCCCAGACACTGCTACACCTTGCTGAAACCTTATACACTCTCCCAAAAACTGCTACACCCTTCCCAAACACTGCTACACCCTTCCCAAACACTGTTACACCCTTCCAAACACTGCTACACCCTTCCAAACACTGCTACAGTCTCCCAAACACTGCTACAGCCTCCCAAACACTGCCACACCCTCCCAAACACTGCTACAGCCTCCCAAACACTGCTACACCCTCCCAAACACTGCTACACCCTCCCAAACACTGTTACACCCTTCCAAACACTGCTACACCCTCCCAAACACTGCTACACCTTTCCAAACACTGCTACACCCTTCCATACAAGTGCTACACCCTCCCACACCCTTCTGAGCACACAAACCACCAAAACAAAGATAAAAACAGATGAAAAACACTTGAATCTTACAAAATAACGCAAATAATTTAATCCCTACTAGTAATAACGATAAAATGCTTAATAGATAAAGAAAACAGCAAATTTTTCCTCCTCCTCGCCTCACTAATACACGGGACAGGGATACGGGAAACTTGTGACGCCCCGAGAGACACTTGAGCTACGGATCGCTCAGTCAGCGCGCCACGTATTTGAAACAGGATGAAACATATTTGGAACTGGATTCGAACGTGTGTGCAAGATTTGAGCCGTGTTTGTCTCCCAGAGCTGCGGCAAGAATGGATATGCGTGGGGCACTGGGGGGGCTAGGGGCTGGGAGAGGCCTGGGGACTGGCTCAGTGAGAGAGAGAGAGAGAGAGAGAGAGAGAGAGAGAGAGAGAGAGAGAGAGAGAGAGAGAGAGAGAGAGAGAGAGAGAGAGAGAGAGAGAGAGAGAGAGAGAAAGGTTGCTGATGTTATTGTTGTTATTGTAGTAGTAGTAGTAGTAGTAGTAGTGTTAATAGTACCGGTCCCCCCTCTCTCTCTCTCTCTCTCTCTCTCTCTCTCTCTCTCTCTCTCTCTCTCTCTCTCTCTCTCTCTCTCTCTCCTAATGCAACAAGTATGACCTGACAAAGTGTCCAACTTAAAAGAGAGAGAGAGAGAGAGAGAGAGAGAGAGAGAGAGAGAGAGAGAGAGAGAGAGAGAGAGAGAGAGAGAGAGAGAGAAATATGTAGGTGGAGGAGGAGGAGGAGGAGGAGGAGGAGGAGGAGGAGGAGGAGGAGGAGGAGGAGGAGGAGGAGGAGGAGGAGGAGGAGGAGGAGGAGGAGGAGGAAAAATAGTAGACAGAGGAGGAAATAAAAGAGTTGAGAGAGAGAGAGAGAGAGAGAGAGAGAGAGAGATTATTCCCCCCTCTCTCTCTCTCTCTCTCTCTCTCTCTCTCTCTCTCTCTCTCTCTCTCTCTCTCTCTCTCTCTCTCTCTTGTAAATCATTCAGTTACACTAATTACATGCAAATAAATACGATATGTTGTTGTTTCAGTAATAATAATAATAATAATAATAATAATAATAATAATAATAATAATAATAATAATAATAATAATAATAATAATAATAATAATAATTCCTAATTCATCCACACCATTCCTAATTCACATCACCCCTAATTAAACCATTCCTAACTGACCCCATTCCTAGAATTACCCATATCACTCATAACTGCCCATTCCCAGACCTACCCACATCATTGGTAACTCAGGCCGTTCCTAACTTACCCACACAGCGAGGCTCCTCATTATTAACAGTAGTAGTAGTAGTAGTAGTAGTAGTAGTAGTAGTAGTAGCAACTTGAAGGGCGGGAAACAGAAAACCTCTATAACTGTTTTGTAATTCAGTGTCTTCTTCACAGGCACACTCCGGCCATTCTTCATTTCCTGGGTCATTTCATAAGACACTCCTGCAATAAGTAGTAGTAGTAGTAGTAGTAGTAGTAGTAGTAGTAGTAGTAGTAGTAGTAGTAGTAGTAGTAGTAGGAACAGAAAAATATAATAGTGGTAGTAGTAGTAGTGGTGGTAGGAATAATAATAATAGTAGTAGTAGTAGTAGTAGTAGTAGTAGTAGTAGTAGTAGTAGTAGTAGTAGTAGTAGTAGTAGTAGCTGCACACTACTACTACTACCACTACTACTACTACTACTACCACTACCACTACCACTACTACGGTTATCACCACAACCACCATCACTACCAACAACAACAACAACAAAAGGGTGACCGTTCTAATCCCTCAAACTACCGTCCTATTGCTTTAATTTCCTGCCTATCTAAAGTTTTTGAATCTGTCCTCAACAGGGAGATTCTTAAACATGTATCACTTGACAACCTTCTATCTGATCGCCAGTATGGGTTCCGTCAAGGCCGCTCTACTGGTGATCTTCTGGCTTTCCTTACTGAGTCTTGGTCATCCTCTTTTAGAGATTTGGGTGAAACTTTTCCTGTTGCCTTGGACATATCACAAGCTTTTCATAGTCTGGCACAAAGCTTTCATTTCCAAACTACCCTCCTATGGCTTCTATCCTTCTCTCTGTAACTTCATCTCAAGTTTCCTAACCTAACCTAACCTAATATGTAGTGTAGTGTTAACATTGGCAGGCTTATCAAACACTGACTTAACCTAACCTAACCTAACCTAATGTAACCTAAAGCCCCGTACACATTATGTATCATGATGCGCATCGTGTTGAATGGATGTGTTGAAAAAGTCGTTTTTCAACACGAAAGCGCATCACCAACGTGTTGCTGGGTCGGCTCGATTTTCAAATTGCAGCTCAGTGATGCATGACCAGTCAGAGCGATAGGACGTCCGGTCACGCTCCGCTCCAGCGCCGATGGCTCTCCAATCTCCACCACCCGCCATACCCTTTGAGTGGACAAGGGCCAACACCCAACATTTCATTGAATTGCTCAAGGAACATCCATCTGTTTGGAACATCAAGTCCAAGCAGTATAAAATGAGAAGCGTCAGAAGTGCAAGCTTGGAAACAATAAAAGAAAGCGTAGTGTAGCCTCCAGACGAGCTCCTGGTGATATGCTGTCCCGAAAGCTGGTGTCCTGCTTACAAATGTAGGGTTCAATTTTTGTCAGCAATTTATAGAATGCAGGGATTGGCATTCTTGTGTAATTTTCGAAGTCTGTTGGATTTTCGACCTGTAGCTCCATAAATATTTGATTGAAGCTTCCCTTCAGATGTCGCCGAGAAAGCCATTGCTTACACCACAAGGCTCTACGTTTCTTCCTCCTCAAAAGTTTCTTTTTTGCTGCACACAGAGCAACTACACTCCATAGTAGAGTCTCCTGGCAGATTCCATCATCGGCGCACATCCTCCCCGCATGAAAGTAGAACTGTCACTGAGCAGCTGGCGCGCGAGAAGTTGCCGAGAACAATGTGAGCAGTGATGCAGTACAGTTTGGCCGCTAGTAATTTTTTTCAACACCACTACTGCATCACGTGGCTGATACATGATGCATAATGTGTACCAGGCTTAACCTAACCTGACCTAACCTAACTTAACCTAACCTAACCTAACCTGACACCCACTATCATACAAGCTGTGTACACTATGAAGATAAACATTTTTAGCAAGCAAATATTCCAGCATATCTTCTTTACTCTTGTCTTTCTAAACAATACATTTCATTATCTTAGGATGAAGCTTCTCACTGAAATTCACTTCCAAATGTTTTAATCCTTCAGTGATCCTGTGAGGCGCCACCTACCTGCTACCTGCTCTACCTCACCTGCTCTCCACCTGCTTACCCACCTCACTGCTACACACGCACCATTCTCCTCCAGTCTGGGGAAAACTGAGGCCCCTTGGTAGTGGTTGCAGATGCAGGACCACCAGCTACTCCCACACTAAGCTTTACAGGCCAAGAAAGCTTACAATACACAATAACACTGCAAAATATAGTGTATCAGTGAGGACATGGCTGTGAACATTCATTTAAGATACGTATGTAAACAGGGGGGCTCACATCTCACTACCTCTCATATTACTATTATTAATATTATACCACCTAAACTTGCTTAGCTAAGGGCCCAAAGTGACTTCAATACTTCATATATTAGTAGTAATAGTTGTTAGGTTATTTTCCTTAGCGAGTCAAAGAAGCTT
>NW_026973793.1:22500-30000 GCF_035594125.1 Scylla paramamosain | reverse complement strand
TTTAAATTATCAGCAAACAACCTAACTACTATGTTTAATTAATGATATTGACGCAACATAATGTATCAGTTCTGTCCACCTCCCTGATGCAAGAGTTAACCAGTATTCTCAGTCTTTCACCACTATTCTGTCCACCTCCCTGATACAAGAGTTAACCAGTATTCTCAGTCTTTCACCACTATTCTGTCCACCTCCCTGATACAAGAGTTAACCAGTATTCTCAGTCAATCACCACTATTCTGTCCACCTCCCTGATGCAAGAGTTAACCAGTATTCTCAGTCTTTCACCACTATTCTGTCCACCTCCCTGATACAAGAGTTAACCAGTATTCTCAGTCTTTCACCACTATTCTGTCCACCTCCCGGATGCCAGAGTTAACTAGTATTCTCAGTCTTTCACCACTATTCTGTCCACCTCCCTGATGCAAGAGTTAACCAGTATTCTCAATCATTCATCCCTTTCTCTGGTAAACATTCCCTGCCTGCCTCTATTTCCACCTTCCTGTGACTTGAACTCTTTCAGAAGGGAAAAAAAAGGTAATTAAGAATTATTTCAGGTGACCCGAGACCTGCCAAGACCTTCCCAGGACGTTCCCAGGACCTTCCAAGACCCACAATGACCCACAGATGAAGATACAGGTGATAAATGAGCTGGTTTGTTTATTTGTCTTGTTGTATCTCACTTTATTAATGAAAGGAGATGAGATGAGTATTTATGAGATGAGGTGAGACAAATGGTACCAGAATTAGTCTTTGGCTCAGCTTAGGAATTGATAATGCATTGATTCAGACACACAGAGAGAGAGAGAGAGAGAGAGAAAGAGAGATAAATAAATAAATATAACCAGTGTTTTTTATCAATTATCTTTTCCAATTGTTACTCAGAGAGAGAGAGAGAGAGAGAGAGAGAGAGAGAGAGAGAGAGATAGATGAGTAACAATTGGAAAAGATAATTGATAAAAAACACTGGTTATATTTATCTAAGACAATTAAAACACCAAGAAAATGCCTCAAAACACACACACACACACACACACACACACACACTCAAAAACTTAATATTCTGAAAAAAAAACTGTAAATAAAATAAAAAAAATACATTGCCGGTGACTAACACTAAATATTTTTCAGATTTAAGAAGTGCGATGATGCGACACACAGACAGACAGACAGACAGACAGGTGTGGGATGAGTGCTGGCATACTGAAGGTCAAGAGGTCAAGAGGTCAAGAGTCACGTGTTGAGTCGTATGGGTCACCAGACAGGTCACCCACCTAACCCCACTCAGCCTGTCAGTTCAGCAGCAACACTCATGGAAGAATTTGCCGCAAGCTGTGCCTCTCTGTGCTTGTTATCCGAACCTTGTGTCTAATATTGCCTTAATGTTGTGTGTGTGTGTGTGTGTGTGTGTGAGAGAGAGAGAGAGAGAGAGAGAGAGAGAGAGAGAGAGAGAGATTTTGTTACTCGTCATGTCCCCTGTACCACTTGAAGACCTCCACCAGACCCCCTCTTAGTCACCCTTGTTGTGTCCCCTGTACCACTTGAAGACCTCCACCAGACCCCCTCTTAGTCACCCTTGTTGTGTCCCCTGTACCACTTGAAGACCTCCACCTGACCCCCTCTTAGTCACCCTTGTTGTGTCCCCTGTGCCACTTGAAGACCTCCACCAGACCCCCTCTTAGTCACCCTTGTTGTGTCCCCTGTACCACTTGAAGGTCTCCACCAGACCCCCTCTTAGTCACCCTTGTTGTGTCCCCTGTACCACTTGAAGGTCTCCACCAGACCCCCTCTTAGTCACCCTTCTCTGAGGTACAATAGTGTCTAGTCATCCTTCCTATGTCATCCTTGTGTAATCAGGAATAATTATCAGCATTTGTACTCCTCCTCTTCCTCCTCCTTCTGTCTGTCTGTCTGTCTGTCTGTCTGTCTGCCTACCAGTTAAAATGATCAATGTAGTCAGTTATACTTGTGGATACTGTGTGTGTGTGTGTGTGTGTGTGCGTGCGTGTATATGAATTAATGTTTATTGTGAAGTATCTGCCTGCCTGCTTGCAAATTAATTATCAATATAGTTACTGTTTGTGTGTTTGTGTGTTATAAAGTTAATCTTGTAGTGTATTATTGATTGTATTCCACATGTATGGGCTGGCCAGACGTGATGTACTGTGACAGCCAGAACCTTGACATATACTGCTTGATAAAATGAAAATAAGCAAAAATACACGAATAAAGTACAAATTTTGAGCCGAACTAATGAGGACTTTCTCTCGTCTTTTTCAGAGGTGCGTACATCTGCGAGTCACTCCAACCAACCTCTTATATCCTACCTTATTCTGATATATTAGGTTAGATTCAGTTAGGTTACTTATATTGGGGGCCTGTCTTCCTTACTAACCTAACCTAACCTAACCCATTCCTTCCTTCTCGTCAAGCTGTTGGTGGGAGAAGCCCCAGGACTCTCAAGCGTGGGTTGAGTCACAACTGCGGGTGTGGTAAGTGTCTTTCTGACCTGTTACGTTAATTTGTTTTTTCAGAATTTATTTATTTATTTTTTAATCTGTGTGTCTGTGTGTGTGTCTGTCCATCCCAGCCTCTCCCAGTGCATCCCAGCCTCTCCCAGTGCATCCCAGCCTCTTAATTTTTTTTTTTTTTTTTTTTTTGTGTGTGTGTGTGTGTGTGTGTGTGTGTCTTTTTTAAATGTTTGGTCAAGTCAACATTCTGATTTAAGAGAAAATTGTCACTCACTCCAAGATTGAGTTAAGTAATAATTTCTTTAGGTCAAAATTAATGTGAAAAAGTGTATTAAATTTGTTATTTTTTGGCCATTCATTGATTGATTCATTAATTTGTGTGTTAAGGGAGAGTACTCTTGTAAAAAATCATTCATTCATTCCTTGAGTTTGTAGGAGTGAGTGAAATAATTTATTCCTAATGTAATTTAATACCCAAATGAAGGAGGGAGGTTTGTGAACTAATGTTTCTCCCTCTTCTCCCTCTCTCCCTCTCTCCCTAACAGCTAGCTCACCTTGAAGTCAGACGGGGCTCACGGTAAGTCTTGTGTTCTGTTACTATAAACTGGTGGATATATTTGTTATATATATATTAGTGATTACTTGTACAATGACAACACTTTCAGATGACACAAATTTCCATCTTAATTTAATGGTATCCCTCCTCTCCTCCATGTCTCCTCTCCACAAATTATACCTACATCCACAAGTCCTCCACCTTTTCCTATGAGACTTTCCTCCACTAATTATACCTCATTTCCAACCACAGATGTTCCACTTTTCCTATGAATGTGTCCATCTCTTAATCCACTCAAAATAATCTTTTTTTTTCCCTCTCAGAAGCTAACTTAGTAATTACAAGTTTTTCCATCACAGTGTTGCAGTGTTGCAGTGTTGCAGATCTTCACCCAAACAAGGGGAGTATTGTTTTTTTTGTGTTTTGTATATATATATTTTTTTTTTGGGGGGGGAGGGGGTCTGGGGATAGCTATCTGCGGTGTGCGTCTGTGCGTGCGTCTGTGTGTGTGTGCGTCTGTGTGTGCGTCTGCGTGTGCGTCTGTGCACGTGCGTCTGTGTGCGTGCATCTGTGTGTATGTCTTTTTTTTGGTTGTGTGTGTGAATTTTTTTTTGGTATAAATATATAGGTGGCAGGCCATAGTGTTAGGATATTTGACACAGATTAATATAGAAGATGGTTTAAGTTAGTTATTAATATAGAAGATGGTTTAAGTTAGTTAAGGGTTAAGTGAGGCATAGAGAGAGAGAGAGAGAGGGGAAGACAGATATTAATAGGATTAGCTTATATTTTTTTTAGGGTTTTAAGTAAGTATCTAGGTGGCAGGTCAGAATGATATAATATTTAACACAGATTAATATAGAAGATGGTTTTAAGTTAGTATATATCAAAGGGTTAAGTGAGGCATAGAGAGAGAGAGAGAAAGGGTTAATAGGATTAGAATGACAGGAGTATATATCAAAGGGTTAAGTGAGGCATAGAGAGAGAGAGAGAGATAGGGTTATTAATAGGATGACAGGAGTATATATCAAAGGGTTAAGTGAGGCATAGAAAGGGTTATTAATAGGATTAGGATGACAGGGTGTATGAATGTTTAACTCAGATTATATTGAAAGTTTATTTCTTTATAATCTGAGTTTGTATGGCATGTTGAGTATTAGTATGTTATTTTTGTAGTGGTGGTAGTGGTGGTGGGACGTATGAATGATGATTTTTTTTTTTTTTTTTTGGTGGGGGGGGCAAGGGGGGTATATATATATAGTGTTATATAGATATTTTTTTTTTTTTTATCCCCAGATCTTTGGTAAGAGATCTGGGGATTGTATGTATGTATGTCTAGCCAGTATTTTGGTAAGATACTGGCTAGTGAGTGAGTGTGTGTGTGTGTGTGTGTGTGTGTGTGTGTGTGTGTGTGTGTGTGTACGTGTGTGTGTGTGCGTGCATATGTGTGTGTGCAGTTTTTTTTTTTAGGTTAGGTTAATTAGTTAAATAAATAAATAAGAGCATAGATATTAGTAATAATAAGAAAATTTGATATTAGTAATAATAAGAAAATTTGATATTAGTAATAAAAAAGAGGGTAAATAAATAAATAAATAAATAAATATAGGAATATTTATCAGGGGGGGGTACCTTAAGGGGGGGGTTGATGGCAGAAGGGGGGGGTACCTATAGCATACTAGAGAGAGGGGGGGGGGTGAGGAAGCTGTAATAATAAAATAAATAATAAAAAAATTTGAGGGTAAATAAATAAATAAAAATAGGAATATTTATCAGGTGCCGGTAGCAGAAGGGGGGGTTGATGGCAGAAGGGGGGGTACCTATAGCATACTAGAGAGAGGGGGGGGTGGGTGAGGAAGCTGTATGAATGATGAGTAGACTAGGGGGGGGTCAGGGTGGGTAATATATAATAATTTGTGTAATATTTCAACATTTGTTATATCGACATGCATACTGACACTTTTCTCCCAGACAGATAAGCCTGGCTGGTGAGACAGAGGGGGAGTGGCTCTCTATTTCATTATGTAAGTGATATGAGGTGACATGAGGTCGTCTGGCCAGCTGTGACCCTGTACATGTGATAGGCTTGGAATTTATTGTAATTGTCATTGTGTGTGTGTGTGTGTGTTTGTTTGTTTGTTAGTTAGTATACTGTGAATTATAGATGTTTGCTTAATATTTCCCATGAATTAACAAAAAAAGCACAATTCTATTAATATTTCTGTTTATTTATTGTAAACAAGACTTTTGTATACCAGTTTTTGGTGAATAAATCTATAGTTATTAACATTATACTCTTTTGAAACCTCCTACAGTGAGAGAGTGTCACAGGAAGGAGTAAACAGATATTGCTGTATATATATATTTTATTTTTATGTAGGAGTGACACTGGCCAAGGGCAACAAAAATCTAATGAAAAAAAAGGCCCACTGAAATGTCAGTCCCATAAAAGGGTGAAAGCAGTGGTCAAAAATTGATGAATAAGTGTGTTGAAACCTCCCTCTTGAAGGAATTGAAGTCACAGGAAGGTGGAAATACAGAAGCAGGCAGGGAGTTCCAGAGTTTACCAGAAAAAGGGATGAATGATTGAGAATACTGGTTAACTCTTGCATTAGAGAGGTAGACAGAATAGGAGTGAGAGAATGAGAAGACTGGTTAACTTTTGCATTAGAGAGGTGGACAGAATAGTGGTAAAAGAAAGAAGAAAGTTGTGCAGGGAGATAATGGGAGGAGGTGAGGTATGCAGTTAGCAAGATCAGAAGAACAGTTAGAATGAAAATAGCGGTAGAAGACAGATAGATATGCAACACTGCGGTGGTGAGGGAGAGGCTGAAGACACTCAGTTAGAGGAGAGGGACTGATGAGACGAACAGCTTGATAACAGGCTTTCTCTACAGTAAGCCTACCCAAATATAATCAGAATGTAGCCTCTTGTTTCAGGCCTACTTTGCAGTATTTCAGGGTACATGTGGGTTTAATAGCTCAGTAAGACGCAGGATCTACCAGCATAGGGCATAAATAATCATTTTGACGTATTTGAGCATATAAAGTCAGTTTGTTTACAAAATTACATTCGTTGCCTCAATTTCGTCTTCGGCTACAACTTGCAATATATGTTTTTTTTTTTTTTTTAGATATATTTAATATTTTATCGTTTTTTTTTATTAGATTATTCTTTTTTAAGCTTTTAGAAATATATAGTGTCAAATTTCTCAGTTGGCATTTTTGAATTTGTTTACTTTTCGGCTCTAAATCAGAATCGACTTTTTAGTATGGGTTATTACAAGTTTTTTGTGTTATTATGTTAATTAAGGTATTTCAACAATATATGGAAATGGAGGCAATCGATAATTTTCACGTGTTATTTATACATGACTTGACCTTATATAAATTAGAAAAAAACCCAAATATATGGTATTGTAAGGGCCTCTCAAAAAACAAAACCTCTTTAAAAACAATTCAACATTTTTAGAAATCATAAAATCTAACTTAGACTCGGAAATAAAAGAAATATTAGAATTCTCTCAATACAACGGATCCTCATAGGGCTCCTCCCCCTACCTCGGCCATTTTGTGGACAGACGGTGGAGAGTCGCAGAAGTGTTCACATTACTTCAGCCTTCACGACCATAACCAGGTAATTTATAAGATATATTATCAACAGGTAACCTTGCCAAGACCTTTAGCGCCATGTAACGAAGTGGGTGTCATATAAATAAGCGGAGACTGGAAATATGATCGATGTTCAGAGGAAGGGTTATGTCAGCTGGTTCATGTCCGCTGTTTGTCCGTGGTGCTCTTATTAACACTTAATTTGTGATGTTTGTAGATCACTTGCGGTGTTACTTCACTGATATTTTGTCCTTGGTGCTATAAATGTTATATTTGACCAGGTAAGGACGAGTTAGAACCGTGAAATATTGAGATATAGTGTAACAGCTGGTGCCATGAAAACCCTGCCTGGTGAGGTGACGTGAGGTACATTACGATATGATAACAAAAAATTCTGCCTTTAAAATTCCCTGTGGAGGTTTAAGCGTATATAAATGTTATCCAGGAGTGTGTGTGCACTATACTCAGGGAGGTTTGGTTTAATTAAGACCGTGAAATATTGAGTTATATGAAATAATAGGATTTTTTTTTATTTTTCATCAATATTTCGTTATATCATTTACTGTGTGGCTTGGATACGTCCATATATCGTCACGGAGCTTACGAACGTTAGATTAGAACCGTGTTTGGCTAGATATAGTGACAGATTAATGAGATTTTGCCAGATAAGATGGCCCAAAGATTTACAAATAAACATTGTTGTCTAAGAGAGAGAGAGAGAGAAATTTAATGTGTTTTCATGAGGACAGTAACCAATATGTAAATGTCTCTCTCTCTTTCTCTCTCTACTACTACTACTACTACTACTACTACTAGTGGTGGAAGGCCATCACCTGCCTATATTTAGTTATTATTATATTA
>NW_026973793.1:0-15000 GCF_035594125.1 Scylla paramamosain | reverse complement strand
ACACACACACACACACACACACACACAAAATAATTGTCTATATTTTGAAACAGTATATTGTGACATGACATCTCAGTACTTTTTTCCCACATTTTCTCTCATTTACATCCAAAAACATCACTAAAACCACAAAACCACAAACCCATTGAAACACGGCCAAGAAAATCCCACAAATACTTCTTGAAAATAACAAATAGATAATAAATGATGCTCATATTATGTTGTTTAATATTTCTAAAATACGTGTACTTTCCGAAAGCATTGATGGTTTTCTCAGATTGTAAAGTTTTGGGATGAATAATTGCATTACCGTGAACTGGATCAGTCTGGGTGTGTCGTAACCGTTAACTAACTATACATTTCTTTTTCTATTGAATCTGTAATCCTGTGAGTATAATTAACTGGGGTGTATGCTAAGTTATCTATCTACTTTTGGGTGTATTTAATCCCTGGGTAGAATTACTGTACTAATCTGATTTGCTTAAGTGAATAATTTTTTTTTATATACTGTGGGGATGAATTGATCCTTATATCTCTGACCTAATTAATATGGGTTTTCTATCTTTCCTTTATATTGTATTCATATTTTATCTTGTTTTATCTAAAATTAATGTGTTTTTATCCCAATTTTTTTTTGTGGTGTGAATTAATATATAAATAACAGTGGCTTCCCTTTCTTCCTCCTTCTCCTCTGTTCTTGTGTTTATTATGGGGTAATTTAAGGGCAGTAATAGTAGTAGTAGTAGTAGTACTGGTGATTAAAAAACTAACCTCTTATTTCAGGTGAGGCCAGATGTTGAGAGAGGTCACTTTTCTCCTTAAGATGTCTAGGACTTAGTGATGGAGAGTCCGAGAGGAAGGTCACTTAGTAAGGAGTGCAATGAAGAGCTCCAGCTTTCCTTGAATTTCTTCTCTCCTCACTTACTTTACCAGAATCATCACATTTATATTGTAATGATGTAATAAAGAAAAAATTGTACTGTAATTAATACCGGTGATTTTTAATGTGCCACTGCTTTTAATCTAACGGTGATAACAATAATAATAATAATAATTAACTAATAAATAAAACTCCTTTCTCTCTCTGCCAATATTATTAGAGAGAGAGAGAGATGCATTGGTGTAATGGTAATAATGGGTAGTATTGTAATTACTGGTGGATGTAATTGATATAATGTTTAGTAGTCTAATGGTGTTATTAATAGATGGGTTAAGTTAATTTAAGTTTTCCCTCACCCCAAAACAAAATCTCTCTACTCATCTCATCATTAATGTAGTTTGAGTGTTAATAAAACAATAACATTTAGTAAATATTTATTGGAAATAGTATTGATTGATTGATCTGTAAAATAAGATGTTAGTGCTGGTTTTAATAATACTGAGAACTTGAGAACAATAACAAAATCAATAAAAAAAATAATAATAATAAATTTTTCTTTTGACAACCTACAGCAGGGCGCCCCTCAGAGTATTAGAACTCCCCCACCCCACCCCATCCCACCACCACCAACCTGGGCAGGTGAAACCCATAGACTGTAACACAGATGAAAAAAAGAGTAGACTGCAAAATTATCTCCCTTGTTTCATCCCACAAGTCTATGGCAAGTGAAACCCATAGAGTTTTATAGAGATGAAATTAATGGTTGAATCCTGCATAATCAGAAGGGATAAGCAAAATGTACCTCTCAAATTTGATCTCCTTAAAGATGCATGGGCAACACTCACCCACAGATTGATGGGGAGGGGAGGAGTCACCCCATTTGGCTCATATGAAGCAAGTGGTCTCACCCCAACAATGTGAGAGGGTAGATGTTTTAACCACTGCCATGCAAGCCAAACTATTCTATTACTAAGGCTACTTGAACACTACTTGCTACTACCTCCTCACTGACTACTGACTACTGGAGAGAGAGAGAGAGAGAGAGAGAGAGAGAGAGAGAGAGAGAGAGAGAGAGAGAGAGAGAGAGAGAGAGAGAGAGAGAGAGAGAGAGAGAGAGAGAGAGAGAGAGAGAGAGAGAGAGAGAGAGAGAGAGAGAGAGAGAGAGAGAGAGAGAGAGAGAGAATCTGAGAAATTCACTTAAATATACTAAGAAAAAGATGGAAGGAGAGAGAAGAGATGGCTGGAGAGAGAGAGAGAGAGAGAGAGAGAGAGAGAGAGAGAGAGAGAGAGAGAGAGAGAGAGAGAGAGAGAGAGAGAGAGAGAGAGAAATTCACTTAAATATACTAAGAAAAGATGAAAGAGAAAGAAGAAAGTAAGAATGAAAACACTTTGATAATATACATGACATATCCTACAAATATTCTTCCTTTCAGTAATAACAATAATGCACCTATTCACAGCTTCTTTTCCTAATCATTTAATGACTCACAACTTTATTTCCATTCATTCATTACAGTAATTTCATTCACTCTAAGCATTCCTTTCTGTAAAGTAATATATTTCTTATTTTCAACTTAATTTCATAGTGATTGCAGCCACGCACACACGTCCATTCACTGAATTTCATTACGTTGCCCTGCTTATAACATCCTTTCGAGATGTGCTTTTTCCATCATCATCATCATACAGAAAACACCTCTTGTGTGTGCTGCTGCTGCTGCTGCTGCTGCTGCTGCTGGTCTGAAAGTAAAAGGCTCGGTTATTGTGTGTGGTATGGGTTATTAGGAGGAGGAGGAGGGGGATTAATAAAAGAAGAAAAAGTAGAAGACAGCTAGATATGCAACATTGCGGCAGTGAGAGAGAGGCTGAAGACAGTCAGTTAGAGGAGAGGAGTTGATGAGACGAAAAGCTTTTGATTCCACCCTGTCTAGAAGAGCAGTATGAGTGGAACCCCCCCAGACATGTGAAGCATACTCCATACATGGACGGATAAGGCCCTTGTACAGAGTTAGCAGCTGGGGGGGTGAGAAAAACTGGCGGAGACGTCTCAGACCACCTAACTTCATAGAAGCTGTTTTAGCTAGAGATGAGATGTGAAGTTTCCAGTTCAGATTATAAGTAAAGGACAGACCAAGGATGTTCAGTGTAGAAGAGGGGACAGTTGAGTGTCATTGAAGAAGAGGGGATAGTTGTCTGGAAGGTTGTGTCGAGTTGATAGATGGAGGAATTGAGTTTTTGAGGCATTGAACAATACCAAGTTTGCTCTGCCCCAATCAGAAATTTTGGAAAGATCAGAAGTCAGGCGTTCTGTGGCTTCCCTGCGTGATATGTTTACCTCCTGAAGGATTGCACGTCTATGAAAAGACGTGGAAAAGTGCAGGGTGGTATCATCAGCGTAGGAGTGGATAAGACAAGAAGTTTGGTTTAGAAGATCATTAATGAATAATAAGAAGAGAGTGGGTGACAGAATGCTGAGGAACACCACTGTTAATAGATTTAGGAGAAGAACAGTGACTGTCTACCACAGCAGCAATAGAACGGTCAGAAAGGAAACTTGAGATGAAGTTACAGAGAGAAGGATAGAAACCGTAGGAGGGTAGTTTGGAGATCAAAGCTTTGTGCCAGACTCTATCAAAAGCTTTTGATATGTCCAAGGCAACAGCAAAAGTTTCACAAAATCTCTAAAAGAGGATGACCAAGACTCAGTAAGGAAAGCCAGAAGATCACCAGTAGAGCGGCCTTGATGGAACCCATACTGGCGATCAGATAGAAGGTTGTGAAGTGATAGATGTTTAAGAATCTTCCTGTTGAGGATAGATTCAAAAACTTTAGATAGGCAGGAAATTTAAGCAATAGGACGGTAGTTTGAGGGATTAGAACGGTCACCCTTTTTAGGAACAGGCTGAATGTAGGCAAACTTCCAGCAAGAAGGAAAGGTAGATGTTGACAGACACAGCTGAAAGAGTCTGACTAGGCAAGGTGCAAGCACGGAGGCACAGTTTCGGAGAACAACAAGAGGGACCCCATCAGGTCCATAAGCCTTCCGAGGGTTTAGGCCAGCAAGGGCATGGAAAACATCATTGCAAAGAATTTTAATAGGTAGCATGAAGTATTCAGAGGGTGGAGGAGAGGGAGGAACAAGCCCAGAATCGACTAAGGTATAGTTTTATAGCAAAGGTTTGGGTTTAATGATAAGTTCTCAGCATCCCCTGAACAGTGCTTTAGACCTCACTGGGAGTAATTATCATTTCGGCAGGTGTCTACTGCCTCCTCCTGTGAGGAATATGTAAGGGTTATTAGAGAAGAAAGGAAAAATTATGAGAAAGATGTAATGGACAAATGCAAAGAGGAACCAAAACTATTCTTCAGATATGTGAACAGCAAAATGAAAAATAAAGAAGGAATAAGCAGATTGAAGGTGAATAGTCAAGTGTGTGAGGATCCGGCTGAATTGGCAGAGATAATGAACAGGAGTTTTCAATCAGTATTCACAAAAGAGAAAACATTTGTGTGGCAGAGTGAGATGAGTGAAGAAATGGCTCTGGGGGAAATCCAAGTGACTGAAGAGGATGTCCAGAAACAGATGGAGGGACTAGACATTAGCAAGGCCCCTGGACCTGATGGAGTGTCAGGATGGGTACTAAAAGAGTGCAATCAGCAGTTGACATGGGTAACACATATTATTGAGAGCTCTTTAATTGAAAGTAGAGTCCCAATTGAATGGAAGAGAGCCAACATAGTGCCAATACACAAAAGTGGTAGTAAAGAGGAGCCCTTAAAATATAGACCTGTCTCTAACAAGTGTGGTGTGCAAAATGTGTGAAAGACTGGTGAAGGATAAATGGTTGCAGTCCCTAGAAGGAAATGAAGTGATAATAAAGCAACAATTTGGATTTAGGAGAGGGAGATCGTGTGTTACAAACTTACTGAGTTTTTATTCTAGAGTGGTGGATATAATGCAAGAAAGAGATGGATGGGCTGATTGTGTTGATTTACACCTGAAGAAGGCCTTTGATAAAGTGCCACACAGGAAATTGTTGTGGAAGTTGAAGCATAATGGTGGGCTAAGAGGGGGCCTGCTCAGATGGATGGAAAATTTCTTGACAAGCAGAGAAATGAGAACAGTAGTAAAAGATAAAAAAAATCATCATGGAAGGAAGTCATAAGTGGAGTACACCAAGTTGCTGAAGAAAGTTGAGTGAGGAGGACTGTGGAACATTACAAGAATACCTGAATAAGATATCAGAGTGGAGTTATAGATGGGAAATGGAATTTAATTTAAAGAAGTGTAAAGTAATAGAATTTGGAAAAAGTACAAGAATAAAAGGAAATTATGTGTTGAATGGTGTAAGGTTGAGTGGAGCAGAAGAGGAAAAGGATCTCGGCGTTACAGTGACTGGGAACCTGACCCCGGAGAGATGCATTAGCAAAATTACAAGGCCTTTGCATATATGGATGAAGAGATGGTCAGGAAGATGATTGTGTCGCTGATAAGACCTAGACTAGAATATACAGCAGTAGTGTGGTCGCCATACAAGAAAAAGGATATAAGGAAGTTCGAGAGTTCAGAGAGCAGCTATGAAGATGGTACCAAGTATAAGGGGCTTGTCATATGAAGAGAGACTGGCAAGAATACGTCTACCAATGTTGGAAAAGAGGAGAGAAAGGGGAGACTTGATTGCCATATATATAGCATGTGAGGGAGCAGAGGAGGTGGACCGAAGCGGTTTAATGGTCTGGGATACACGGGACACTAGAGGACACGGGAAGAGGCTGAGGAGGAGTGCTTGTAGAAGAGATGTCACAATATAATTTCTCATATAGAACTATTGATGTATGGAATAGTCTGGATGAGGAGACGGTAAATGCATAAAGTATACATGGATTCAAGGCTTAGTTGGATATTAAAAGTCAGGCGTTCTGTGGCTTTCCTGCATGATATGTTTACCTCCTGAAGGGTTGCACGTCTATGAAAAGACGTGGAAAAGTGCAGGGTGGTATCATCAGCGTAGGAGTGGATAAGACAAGAAGTTTGGTTTAGAAGATCATTAATGAATAATAAGAAGAGAGTGGGTGACAGAACGCTGAGGAACACCACTGTTAATAGATTTAGGAGAAGAACAGTGACTGTCTACCACAGCAGCAATAGAACGGTCAGAAAGGAAACTTGAGATGAAGTTACAGAGAGAAGGATAGAAACCGTAGGAGGGTAGTTTGGAGATCAAAGCTTTGTGCCAGACTCTATCAAAAGCTTTTGATATGTCCAAGGCAACAGCAAAAGTTTCACCAAAATCTCTAAAAGAGGATGACCAAGACTCAGTAAGGAAAGCCAGAAGATCACCAGTAGAGCGGCCTTGACGGAACCCATACTGGCAATCAGATAGAAGGTTGTGAAGTGATAGATGTTTAAGAATCTCCCTGTTGAGGATAGATTCAAAAACTTTAGATAGGCAGGAAATTAAAGCAATAGGACGGTAGTTTGAGGGATTAGAACGGTCACCCTTTTTAGGAACAGGTTGAATGTAGGCAAACTTCCAGCAAGAAGGAAAGGTAGATGTTGACAGACACAGCTGAAAGAGTTTGACTAGGCAAGGTGCAAGCACGGAGGCACAGTTTCGGAGAACAATAGGAGGGACCCCATCAGGTCCATAAGCCTTCCGAGGGTTTAGGCCAGCGAGGGCATGGAAAACATCATTGCAAAGAATTTTAATAGGTGGCATGAAGTAGTCAGAGGGTGGAGGAGAGGGAGGAACAAGCCCAGAATCCTCCAAGGTAGAGTTTTTAGCAAAGGTTTGAGCAAAGAGTTCAGCTTTAGAAATAGATGTGATAGCAGTGGTGCCATCTGGTTGAAATAGAGGAGGGAAAGAAGAAGAAGCAAAGTTATTGGAGATATTTTTGGTTAGATGCCAGAAATCACGAGGGGAGTTAGATCTTGAAAGGTTTTGACATTTTCTGTTAATGAAGGAGTTTTTGGCTAGTTGGAGAACAGACTTGGCATGGTTCCAGCCAGAAATATAAAGTGCATGAGATTCTGGTGATGGAAGGCTTAAGTACCTTTTGTGGGCAACCTCTCTATCATGTATAGCACGAGAACAAGCTGTGTTAAACCAAGGTTTAGAAGGTTTAGGGCAAGAAAAAGAGTGAGGAATGTACGCCTCCATGCCAGACACTATCACCTCTGTTATGCGCTCAGCACACAAAGACGGCTCTCTGACATGGAAGCAGTAGTCATTCCAAGGAAAATCAGCAAAATACCTCCTCAGGTCCCCCCAACTAGCAGAGGCAAAACACCAGAGGCACCTTCACTTAGGGGGATCCTGAGGAGGGATTGGAGTGATAGGACAAGATAAAGATATGAGATTGTGATCGGAGTTTACATACAAAATACTTATAATACAGAGAAATAAATAAAAAATAGAACAGCTTTCATGGGTACAATAATAATAGAGTCCTTTAAAGAGAATAATGTCACCTTTCATTATCAATTGTTAGCTTTGTCTTGTCTGAGGTGAGGGTGCCACTGACTTCTTCCTCTCTCAACTGTCTATAGCTTGTCTATGTCATGCTGTAGCTGACTGCATTCATCTTGTGACTGAAGTGTGTCTGAAAATCACATTGATTTTTTTTTTTTTTTTTTTTTTATGTAGGAAGGATACTGGCCAAGGGCAACAAAAATCTAATAAAAAAAAAATGCCCACTGAAATGCCAGTCCCTTAAAAGGGTCAAAGCAGTGGTCAAAAATTGGTGGATAAGTGTCTTGAAACCTCCCTCTTGAAGGAATTCAAGTCATAGGAAGGTGGAAATACAGAAGCAGGCAAGGAGTTCCAGAGTTTACCAGAGAAAGGGATGAATGATTGAGAATACTGGTTAACTCTTGCGTTAGAGAGGTGGACAGAATAGGAGTGAGAGAAAGAAGAAAGTCTTGTGCAGCGAGGCCGCGGAAGGAGGGGAGGCATGCAGTTAGCAAGATCAGAAGAGCAGTTAGCATGAAAATAGCGGTAGAAGACAGCTAGAGATGCAACATTGCGGCGGTGTGAGAGAGGCTGAAGACAGTCAGTTAGAGGAGAGGAGTTGATGAGACGAAAAGCTTTTGATTCCACCCTGTCTAGAAGAGCAGTATGAGTGGAACCCCCCCAGACATGTGAAGCATACTCCATACATGGACGGATAAGGCCCTTGTACAGAGTTAGCAGCTGGGGGGGTGAGAAAAACTGGCGGAGACGTCTCAGAACACCTAACTTCATAGAAGCTGTTTTAGCTAGAGATGAGATGTGAAGTTTCCAGTTCAGATTATAAGTAAAGGACAGACCGAGGATGTTCAGTGTAGAAGAGGGGGACAGTTGAGTGTCATTGAAGAAGAGGGGATAGTTGTCTGGAAGATTGTGTCGAGTTGATAGATGGAGGAATTGACTTTTTGAGGCATTGAACAATACCAAGTTTGCTCTGCCCCAATCAGAAATTTTAGAAAGATCAGAAGTCAGGCGTTCTGTGGCTTCCCTGCGTGATATGTTTATCTCCTGAAGGGTTGGACGTCTATGAAAAGACGTGGAAAAGTGCAGGGTGGTATCATCAGCGTAGGAGTGGATAAGACAAGAAGTTTGGTTTAGAAGATCATTAATGAATAATAAGAAGAGAGTGGGTGACAGAACGCTGAGGAACACCACTGTTAATAGATTTAGGAGAAGAACAGTGACTGTCTACCACAGCAGCAATAGAACGGTCAGAAAGGAAACTTGAGATGAAGTTACAGAGAGAAGGATAGAAACCGTAGGAGGATAGTTTGGAAATCAAAGCTTTGTGCCAGACTCTATCAAAAGCTTTTGATATGTCCAAGGCAACAGCAAAAGTTTCACCAAAATCTCTAAAAGAGGATGACCAAGACTCAGTAAGGAAAGCCAGAATATCACCAGTAGAGCGGCCTTGACGGAACCCATACTGGCGATCAGATAGAAGGTTGTGAAGTGATAGATGTTTAAGAATCTCCCTGTTGAGGATAGATTCAAAAACTTTAGATAGGCAGGAAATTAAAGCAATAGGACGGTAGTTTGAGGGATTAGAACGGTCACCCTTTTTAGGAACAGGTTGAATGTAGGCAAACTTCCAGCAAGAAGGAAAGGTAGATGTTGACAGACACAGCTGAAAGAGTTTGACTAGGCAAGGTGCAAGCACGGAGGCACAGTTTCGGAGAACAATAGGAGGGACCCCATCAGGTCCATAAGCCTTCCGAGGGTTTAGGCCAGCGAGGGCATGGAAAACATCATTGCAAAGAATTTTAATAGGTGGCATGAAGTAGTCAGAGGGTGGAGGAGAGGGAGGAACAAGCCCAGAATCCTCCAAGGTAGAGTTTTTAGCAAAGGTTTGAGCAAAGAGTTCAGCTTTAGAAATAGATGTGATAGCAGTGGTGCCATCTGGTTAAAATAGAGGAGGGAAAGAAGAAGAAGCAAAGTTATTGGAGATATTTTTGGTTAGATGCCAGAAATCACGAGGGGAGTTAGATCTTGAAAGGTTTTGACATTTTCTGTTAATGAAGGAGTTTTTGGCTAGTTGGAGAACAGACTTGGCATGGTTCCAGCCAGAAATATAAAGTGCATGAGATTCTGGTGATGGAAGGCTTAAGTACCTTTTGTGGGCAACCTCTCTATCATGTATAGCACGAGAACAAGCTGTGTTAAACCAAGGTTTAGAAGGTTTAGGGCAAGAAAAAGAGTGAGGAATGTACGCCTCCATGCCAGACACTATCACCTCTGTTATGCGCTCAGCACACAAAGACGGCTCTCTGACATGGAAGCAGTAGTCATTCCAAGGAAAATCAGCAAAATACCTCCTCAGGTCCCCCCAACTAGCAGAGGCAAAACACCAGAGGCACCTTCACTTAGGGGGATCCTGAGGAGGGATTGGAGTGATAGGACAAGATAAAGATATGAGATTGTGATCGGAGTTTACATACAAAATACTTATAATACAGAGAAATAAATAAAAAATAGAACAGCTTTCATGGGTACAATAATAATAGAGTCCTTTAAAGAGAATAATGTCACCTTTCATTATCAATTGTTAGCTTTGTCTTGTCTGAGGTGAGGGTGCCACTGACTTCTTCCTCTCTCAACTGTCTATAGCTTGTCTATGTCATGCTGTAGCTGACTGCATTCATCTTGTGACTGAAGTGTGTCTGAAAATCACATTGATTTTTTTTTTTTTTTTTTTTTTTTTTTTTTTTTTTTATGTAGGAAGGATACTGGCCAAGGGCAACAAAAATCTAATAAAAAAAAAATGCCCACTGAAATGCCAGTCCCTTAAAAGGGTCAAAGCAGTGGTCAAAAATTGGTGGATAAGTGTCTTGAAACCTCCCTCTTGAAGGAATTCAAGTCATAGGAAGGTGGAAATACAGAAGCAGGCAAGGAGTTCCAGAGTTTACCAGAGAAAGGGATGAATGATTGAGAATACTGGTTAACTCTTGCGTTAGAGAGGTGGACAGAATAGGAGTGAGAGAAAGAAGAAAGTCTTGTGCAGCGAGGCCGCGGAAGGAGGGGAGGCATGCAGTTAGCAAGATCAGAAGAGCAGTTAGCATGAAAATAGCGGTAGAAGACAGCTAGAGATGCAACATTGCGGCGGTGTGAGAGAGGCTGAAGACAGTCAGTTAGAGGAGAGGAGTTGATGAGACGAAAAGCTTTTGATTCCACCCTGTCTAGAAGAGCAGTATGAGTGGAACCCCCCCAGACATGTGAAGCATACTCCATACATGGACGGATAAGGCCCTTGTACAGAGTTAGCAGCTGGGGGGGTGAGAAAAACTGGCGGAGACGTCTCAGAACACCTAACTTCATAGAAGCTGTTTTAGCTAGAGATGAGATGTGAAGTTTCCAGTTCAGATTATAAGTAAAGGACAGACCGAGGATGTTCAGTGTAGAAGAGGGGGACAGTTGAGTGTCATTGAAGAAGAGGGGATAGTTGTCTGGAAGATTGTGTCGAGTTGATAGATGGAGGAATTGACTTTTTGAGGCATTGAACAATACCAAGTTTGCTCTGCCCCAATCAGAAATTTTAGAAAGATCAGAAGTCAGGCGTTCTGTGGCTTCCCTGCGTGATATGTTTATCTCCTGAAGGGTTGGACGTCTATGAAAAGACGTGGAAAAGTGCAGGGTGGTATCATCAGCGTAGGAGTGGATAAGACAAGAAGTTTGGTTTAGAAGATCATTAATGAATAATAAGAAGAGAGTGGGTGACAGAACGCTGAGGAACACCACTGTTAATAGATTTAGGAGAAGAACAGTGACTGTCTACCACAGCAGCAATAGAACGGTCAGAAAGGAAACTTGAGATGAAGTTACAGAGAGAAGGATAGAAACCGTAGGAGGATAGTTTGGAAATCAAAGCTTTGTGCCAGACTCTATCAAAAGCTTTTGATATGTCCAAGGCAACAGCAAAAGTTTCACCAAAATCTCTAAAAGAGGATGACCAAGACTCAGTAAGGAAAGCCAGAATATCACCAGTAGAGCGGCCTTGACGGAACCCATACTGGCGATCAGATAGAAGGTTGTGAAGTGATAGATGTTTAAGAATCTCCCTGTTGAGGATAGATTCAAAAACTTTAGATAGGCAGGAAATTAAAGCAATAGGACGGTAGTTTGAGGGATTAGAACGGTCACCCTTTTTAGGAACAGGTTGAATGTAGGCAAACTTCCAGCAAGAAGGAAAGGTAGATGTTGACAGACACAGCTGAAAGAGTTTGACTAGGCAAGGTGCAAGCACGGAGGCACAGTTTCGGAGAACAATAGGAGGGACCCCATCAGGTCCATAAGCCTTCCGAGGGTTTAGGCCAGCGAGGGCATGGAAAACATCATTGCAAAGAATTTTAATAGGTGGCATGAAGTAGTCAGAGGGTGGAGGAGAGGGAGGAACAAGCCCAGAATCCTCCAAGGTAGAGTTTTTAGCAAAGGTTTGAGCAAAGAGTTCAGCTTTAGAAATAGATGTGATAGCAGTGGTGCCATCTGGTTAAAATAGAGGAGGGAAAGAAGAAGAAGCAAAGTTATTGGAGATATTTTTGGTTAGATGCCAGAAATCACGAGGGGAGTTAGATCTTGAAAGGTTTTGACATTTTCTGTTAATGAAGGAGTTTTTGGCTAGTTGGAGAACAGACTTGGCATGGTTCCAGCCAGAAATATAAAGTGCATGAGATTCTGGTGATGGAAGGCTTAAGTACCTTTTGTGGGCAACCTCTCTATCATGTATAGCACGAGAACAAGCTGTGTTAAACCAAGGTTTAGAAGGTTTAGGGCAAGAAAAAGAGTGAGGAATGTACGCCTCCATGCCAGACACTATCACCTCTGTTATGCGCTCAGCACACAAAGACGGGTCTCTGACATGGAAGCAGTAGTCATTCCAAGGAAAATCAGCAAAATACCTCCTCAGGTCCCCCCAACTAGCAGAGGCAAAACACCAGAGGCACCTTCACTTAGGGGGATCCTGAGGAGGGATTGGAGTGATAGGACAAGATAAAGATATGAGATTGTGATCGGAGTTTACATACAAAATACTTATAATACAGAGAAATAAATAAAAAATAGAACAGCTTTCATGGGTACAATAATAATAGAGTCCTTTAAAGAGAATAATGTCACCTTTCATTATCAATTGTTAGCTTTGTCTTGTCTGAGGTGAGGGTGCCACTGACTTCTTCCTCTCTCAACTGTCTATAGCTTGTCTATGTCATGCTGTAGCTGACTGCATTCATCTTGTGACTGAAGTGTGTCTGAAAATCACATTGATTTTTTTTTTTTTTTTTTTTTTTTTTTTTTTATGTAGGAAGGATACTGGCCAAGGGCAACAAAAATCTAATAAAAAAAAAATGCCCACTGAAATGCCAGTCCCTTAAAAGGGTCAAAGCAGTGGTCAAAAATTGGTGGATAAGTGTCTTGAAACCTCCCTCTTGAAGGAATTCAAGTCATAGGAAGGTGGAAATACAGAAGCAGGCAAGGAGTTCCAGAGTTTACCAGAGAAAGGGATGAATGATTGAGAATACTGGTTAACTCTTGCGTTAGAGAGGTGGACAGAATAGGAGTGAGAGAAAGAAGAAAGTCTTGTGCAGCGAGGCCGCGGAAGGAGGGGAGGCATGCAGTTAGCAAGATCAGAAGAGCAGTTAGCATGAAAATAGCGGTAGAAGACAGCTAGAGATGCAACATTGCGGCGGTGTGAGAGAGGCTGAAGACAGTCAGTTAGAGGAGAGGAGTTGATGAGACGAAAAGCTTTTGATTCCACCCTGTCTAGAAGAGCAGTATGAGTGGAACCCCCCCAGACATGTGAAGCATACTCCATACATGGACGGATAAGGCCCTTGTACAGAGTTAGCAGCTGGGGGGGTGAGAAAAACTGGCGGAGACGTCTCAGAACACCTAACTTCATAGAAGCTGTTTTAGCTAGAGATGAGATGTGAAGTTTCCAGTTCAGATTATAAGTAAAGGACAGACCGAGGATGTTCAGTGTAGAAGAGGGGGACAGTTGAGTGTCATTGAAGAAGAGGGGATAGTTGTCTGGAAGATTGTGTCGAGTTGATAGATGGAGGAATTGACTTTTTGAGGCATTGAACAATACCAAGTTTGCTCTGCCCCAATCAGAAATTTTAGAAAGATCAGAAGTCAGGCGTTCTGTGGCTTCCCTGCGTGATATGTTTATCTCCTGAAGGGTTGGACGTCTATGAAAAGACGTGGAAAAGTGCAGGGTGGTATCATCAGCGTAGGAGTGGATAAGACAAGAAGTTTGGTTTAGAAGATCATTAATGAATAATAAGAAGAGAGTGGGTGACAGAACGCTGAGGAACACCACTGTTAATAGATTTAGGAGAAGAACAGTGACTGTCTACCACAGCAGCAATAGAACGGTCAGAAAGGAAACTTGAGATGAAGTTACAGAGAGAAGGATAGAAACCGTAGGAGGATAGTTTGGAAATCAAAGCTTTGTGCCAGACTCTATCAAAAGCTTTTGATATGTCCAAGGCAACAGCAAAAGTTTCACCAAAATCTCTAAAAGAGGATGACCAAGACTCAGTAAGGAAAGCCAGAATATCACCAGTAGAGCGGCCTTGACGGAACCCATACTGGCGATCAGATAGAAGGTTGTGAAGTGATAGATGTTTAAGAATCTCCCTGTTGAGGATAGATTCAAAAACTTTAGATAGGCAGGAAATTAAAGCAATAGGACGGTAGTTTGAGGGATTAGAACGGTCACCCTTTTTAGGAACAGGCTGAATGTAGGCAAACTTCCAGCAAGAAGGAAAGGTAGATGTTGACAGACACAGCTGAAAGAGTTTGACTAGGCAAGGTGCAAGCACGGAGGCACAGTTTCGGAGAACAATAGGAGGGACCCCATCAGGTCCATAAGCCTTCCGAGGGTTTAGGCCAGCGAGGGCATGGAAAACATCATTGCAAAGAATTTTAATAGGTGGCATGAAGTAGTCAGAGGGTGGAGGAGAGGGAGGAACAAGCCCAGAATCCTCCAAGGTAGAGTTTTTAGCAAAGGTTTGAGCAAAGAGTTCAGCTTTAGAAATAGATGTGATAGCAGTGGTGCCATCTGGTTAAAATAGAGGAGGGAAAGAAGAAGAAGCAAAGTTATTGGAGATATTTTTGGTTAGATGCCAGAAATCACGAGGGGAGTTAGATCTTGAAAGGTTTTGACATTTTCTGTTAATGAAGGAGTTTTTGGCTAGTTGGAGAACAGACTTGGCATGGTTCCAGCCAGAAATATAAAGTGCATGAGATTCTGGTGATGGAAGGCTTAAGTACCTTTTGTGGGCAACCTCTCTATCATGTATAGCACGAGAACAAGCTGTGTTAAACCAAGGTTTAGAAGGTTTAGGGCAAGAAAAAGAGTGAGGAATGTACGCCTCCATGCCAGACACTATCACCTCTGTTATGCGCTCAGCACACAAAGACGGGTCTCTGACATGGAAGCAGTAGTCATTCCAAGGAAAATCAGCAAAATACCTCCTCAGGTCCCCCCAACTAGCAGAGGCAAAACACCAGAGGCACCTTCACTTAGGGGGATCCTGAGGAGGGATTGGAGTGATAGGACAAGATAAAGATATGAGATTGTGATCGGAGTTTACATACAAAATACTTATAATACAG
>NW_026973792.1:185000-193071 GCF_035594125.1 Scylla paramamosain | reverse complement strand
CTACCTTTCCTTCTTGCTGGAAGTTTGCCTACATTCAACCTGTTCCTAAAAAGAGTGACCGTTCTAATCCCTGAAACTGTCGTCCTGTTGGTTTTAATTTCCTGCCTATTCTAAAGTTTTTGAATCTATCCTCAAATGGAGGTGAGATTCTTAAACATCTATTTCACTTCATAACCTTCTATCTGATCGCCAGTAAGGGTTCTGTCAAGTGCCGCTCTACTGGTGATCTTCTTGGCTTTCCTTACTGAGTCTTGGTAATCCTCTTTTAGAGATTTCCAGAAACTTTTGCTGTTGCCTTGGACATATATCAAAAGCTTTTAATAGAGTCTGGCACAAAGCTTTCATTTCCAAACTACCCTTCTACGGCTCTTAACCTTCTCTCTGCAGAACTTCATCTCCAAGTTTCCTTTCTGACCGTTCTATTACTTCTGTTACTTCTGTGGTAGACGGTCACTGTTCCTCTACAATAAATCTATTAACAGTGGTGTTCCTCCAAGGGTTCTGTCCTGTCACCTCCCCTTTCTTATTATTCATTAATGATCTTCTAAACCAGAACTTCTCTGTCCTATCCACTCGTACATTGCTGATGATACCACCCTGCACTTTTCCACTTCTTATCATAGACGTCCAACCCTTCAGGAGGTAAACATATCACGCAGGGAATCCACCAGAATGCTTGACTTCTGATCTTTCTAAAATATCTGATTGGGGCAGGGCAAACTTGGTATTGTTCAATGCCTCAAAAAACTCAATTCCTCCATCTATCAACTCGACACAACCTTCCAGACAACTATCCCCTCTTCTTCAATGACACTCAACTGTCCCCTTCTTATACACTGAACATCCTCGGTCTGTCCTTTACTTATAATCTGAACTGGAAAACTTCACATCCTCATCTCTAGCTAAAACAGCTTCTATGAAGTTAGGTGTTCTGAGACGTCTCCGCCAGTTTTCCTTCTCACCTACCCAGCTCCTAACTCTGTACAAGGGCCTTATCCGTCCATGTATGGAGGTATGCTTCACATGTCTGGGGAGGTTCCACTATAATACTGCTCTTCTAGACAGGGTGGAATCCAAAAGCTTTTCGTCTCATCAACTCCTCTCCTCTAACTGACTGTCTTCAGCCTCTCTCTCACCTGCCGCAATGTTGCCAATATCCTATTGCCAACCAGTCTTCTACCGCTATTTTTCATGCTAACTTTGCTCTTCTGATTCTTGCTAACTGCATGCCTCCCCTCCTTCCCGCGGCCTCGCTGCACAAGACTTTCTTTCTTTCTCTCCACACCTATTCTGTCCACCTCTCTAACGCAAGAGTTAACCAGTATTCTCAATCATTCATCCCTTTCTCTGGTAAACTCTGGAACTCCTTGCCTGCTTCTGTATTTCCACCTTCCTATGACTTGAATTCACTTCCAAGAGGGAGGTTTCAAGACACTTATTCATCAATTTTTGACCACTGCTTTGACCCTTTTATGGGACTGCCATTTCAGTGGGCATTTTTTTTTTTTTATTAGATTTTTGTTGCCCTTGGCCATTTGCCACTCCTACATAAAAAAAAACTACTACTACTAATAGTCGTTCTACTTCTACTACTGCTACTAATACTATTATTAGTTCTACTACTACTACTACTACTACTACTACTACTACTACTACTACTACTACTACTTCTACTACTAATGCTACTACAACGACTACTACTACTACTACTACTACTACTACTACTACTACTACTACTATTATTATTACGATTACTGTTACTTCTACTACTATTACTACGAATATTATTATTACGAATACTTTTAGTATTATTATGAATACTACTAATATTACTACTACTACTACGATTACGTAGCAATCGTAGTAGTAGTAGTAGTATAATATTAGTAGTATAATATTACGACTAATGTTACTACTGTTTATATTACTACTACTACTACTACTACTACTACTACTACTACTATTATTATTATTACGATAACTGTTACTAGTACTACTTCTACTAGTATTACTACGAATATTATTATTACGACTACTTTTAGTATTATTATGAATACTACTACTATTACTACTAATACTATAATTATTATTACGACTACTGTTACTACTGCTTCTATTACTACTAGTACTACTACTACTACTATTATTACTACTACTACTACTACTACTACTACTACTACTAGCCTATTTCTTTGCAATCCTCCGTTTCTGCTTTACCATCTTTCCTCGATTCATTTTTTTTTTATTTTTTTATTATTTTTATTGTTATCAGTGTGTATGAGTGTGTTTGTGTTTGTGTGTGTGTGTGTGTGTGTGTGTGTGTGTGTGTGTGTGTGTGTGTGTGTGTGTGTGTTTGCGTTTGTGTAGGATTACAGATAAAAATACTATTCATGGACACCGTAATTTATTCATGGAAATAACAAACAAAAAATTGTACAGTACAATATTCTCTCTCTCTCTCTCTCTCTCTCTCTCTCTCTCTCTCTCTCTCTCTCTCTCTCTCTCTCTCTCTCTCTCTCTCTCTTTGGTTCTTGTCAGTCAGTCAGCTGTTTTGAAGGTCACTGGGCCTCGCTCCCCTCCTTCCTGGCTTGTATGGAGGATGCCACGTAGCATTTTACATGAGTACTTTTAATCACCGCAGTAATGTTGTCGTGCAATGCTTGTCGCTAAATTATGTGCTTTTTAATGCACCACTTGTCCTGTTATAACACACACACACACACACACACACACACACACACACTCACATGGGAAAGGGAAAGAACGTGTGACCTTAGTCGCTCTAGAGCAGCCTCGGCCAGCATGTTGGCCTTCCTGCCTTCCCCGCCCCCTATTGATAGTGACCTCGGTTTTTTCAGTTTTCAACTCTTAGTTTTTAGTTTTAGGCTCGCCCTGGTGAGATTGTTGTACTTGTGAACACATTTAGCGAGTGCGTGTCGACACATAAAGGATAATGCGTGTGCTGCCGTGCAAACGTACGAACGCAACTACCTCCTGCGTCGTATGCGAGGTCCGGTCACCCGCCGCCCAACGTGATAGTTAGTTACTTTTACTGACCAAAAGAAATTATTCATACAGTAAAGTGAAAGGTACAAAATTTGCCAGTGGTCCAAATAAAGAATCATACATTTACAAACATAAATAACAACACTTTCACCTAAGTATTGTTTAAGAATTAGGCGATGCAAAGTAACCAGCATTAGGAAACACTTACTAGCAGCAATGCTATAACTAACATAGATACATAACTCAGCATAACGTCTAACACAATTTGACCAATATTAATGCAATAAGTAGTTCTAATTAAGTATTGTTTTCTTTTTAGTTTCCATAACTATTCAACACTTCACACACGTACCTACACAAAACATTTACGTCTTCTGTTCCTTTAAATAACTCGTCTAAATTTTGTTTGCTTATCATATATTTTTGCCTGACCTGTCTCGTCAGTACGCACTCCAGCAGTACATGTTGGTCAGTCTGTGTTGCCTGCCCGTCACATGCACACACGCGCAAGTCCCGCGAGATGCGACTCCAACGGCCGGTCTCGATCTTTAAGTCATGAGACATCAGTCGAATTCTAGTAAACGCCAAACGTGTAAAATCAAGGACATATATGTCATCTGAATAAATATTATGGACACCAAGACTAGAATTCAATATTGTTTTATATGTGTGATACTTTATTGCGTCTTGTGGCTTATTGGTAATTAAATTAATTATTCTGTCAAGAGGATTTATATGATTATCATACTGTATGGCGCTCTGGATAAACTTATAACCAGGGGTGTTAGCTTCTCTGCATAAACTAAATACAACATGAAATGGATCACTTCTGTCGAGTAGATAGAGTCAGCTTCCTCTCCAAGAAACGTTTCCGTCGGGCACAGATAGTATGGTAAACTGGCTTAATTCTCGATTCAACACGACATAAGTTTGAGCTTGTGTCCATCATACAACCGCTGTTGGTAAACCAGGCCCTTAAAAACTTGTATCTGTCACAGTACTTAATAACGTGTCCCTCGATCTTTAATGGAACTTTATCACAACGAGTGATATTTCAAACAAAAAAATATATTTTTTTCCCTCGTTAAGAACAATTCCATAATCATTGCAATAATCGATGACAACTCTGAGTTTCCTGATGCACATATCCCGAGATGTTGTGTGCAGGGCGCCCAAGAAGCTGTTAGTTGCTATTTGTTCCTTCAGCATACGAATCATCTGGTTAATGTAAATCACAAACATTAGACAGCTGGAAGGTGAGCCTTGCCTTACTCCCACTGACGACTCCACCGTGGCACTCTTAAGCACGTTACGTGTGCAGCGATACATAACATAAATTGCTTTTAACATCCTTCTTCCACATCCTATTGATCTTAAGCATTCTATCAGCCTGGACCTCGGTACTTTATCGTATGCTTTACGATAGTCTATAAATAATACATATAACTTCAATTTCTTGTATTTTACATTAGCACACAATAATCTCAGTGTAAATATCTGCTCTAGGCATCCTCTTCCCTCCATTGCTTCTGCTTGACAATTGTCCACATCCATCCACATTTTCAATCTATTCATAATAAGTGTGCCATAGAGTTTAGCTAGGGTGTCCATTACACTAACACCTCTGTAGTTATCACAAAGCATGCGATCACCACACTTAAATAATACACTTAACTTACTATAGCACCAGGCTAGTGGGAAACACAAACTACCAAAAATTACATTGAACATTGTAAGAAAAAACATCAACCAGTTCATATTTAAGTTCATTAATAGGGCAGGACTTATTCCAACAAAACTCTTCTTTTTTTCATCCCTCTCACAGCTGTTTCCACCTCTCTAAACGTGAAAGGATCAACCACAATGGGAATACTTGGTGCCTGCTCAAAGTTTACCTCTCCAACTTCCTCCATCACTGGATTCAATAATTCCTCAAAATGAATCTTAAATTGACTCTCAGTAGGCTGGGTACTGCCTTCATTACTTCTAATTTCACCTTTCCAGTTAATTGCTTTCCAAATTTTATCACAATCATTTTGCTCCATGACTCTTCTCCTTCTTAGGTCTACACTTCCCTCACGCGCGACATTCATCTTTTTACACTCCTTTGCTATTCCTTTAACTTCCCTGCAGCTTTCCTTAACCACGTCCTTCACACTTTCCTCATTCACCACGCCCAGGGTTGGCGGCTCACTCAGCGCCATCCTCGTCACGAACCATTTTATATCCACTTTGTCATGGTGCAGGCCTGTCGCGATATTAGTGGTGCGGGGACTGTGTGTGAGCGTCCGACCCAAGTTACTGGCGCGCTCAAGTAGCCGTGATGGCGTTACTCATTTAAAAACGTCAGTGTTAATTGTTAGAGTGAGTGGTGCATGATCTGAGTATGACATAACTTGGCGTGTACATAAGTCTTTCAGGACATTCAAACTGCTATACTTAACTAAACACAGGTCGATAAACACAGGTCGATTTCCGATGTCCAGCGATCATTACGCCTAAAAGATAAATTCCCTCCTCGCTGCTTTCCGTCATATTTCAAATGGTTAGCAACTACCATTTCTTTCTCTTCACACATGTTGGGTATTGCCCGGCCCATGCAATTACTTATAAGATCTTTCACACCATTATATTCACATCTCTTTCCGTTAATATTTCTACTTGGTAGGCAACCCACACGTGCGTTCAAGTCAGCGACCACTATGGCACCGTCACAGTCGGTCACCTGCCCCTCCCACAGCAGCGCCGGGTCGTGGTAGGGCGAGTCGACCGGTGGGATATACGTACATGGCGCCAAGCCTCATCCCGGGGCAGCAGGACAGCTCGACCCATGTTTGTCCTTCTGCTGCAATGTTGACACATGTGATATATGGCACCAACGCACACTTCACCAACATCATAATTCCTCCTCTCCGACTATTTTGTTTACTTTTATTCATATATAAATCAAAACCTACCACGCTACTAATTAACGTTACTTAATTTCAGTGATCCATATCATGTCAAATTCTAAAGCAACATTTATCACTTCAGGGCTTTGGAGCTTATTTTCACACCACAGATATTACAAGCACATTTTTTCAATTGCCCATTCCAATTCTTTCCATGCCAAAATTTGGGAAATACCTATCAGTCACAACACAACACGCAGCAATACTCGCCGCCGCCAGTCATACGTAATTTCCACTCCCTGGTTGTCTGGTTTCTGCTTCTCCTCATTTTCTCGGGTCCTCAGTCTTGTCGTTTCTCTCCTCGCCGCCGGATGAACGTCCTTCTTCACGCAAATCCGTTCAAAGTCTCTTCCTGTATCCTTCAAGTTCTTCGCCACTCGCAAGATGTCGCTCCGTTGATCTTGACTCTCCAGCGTCACGTGAATAGGGCGACTCCTCCGTGCGTGGGACGGAGCACCCACCTCTCCATACTGTGGACACCCACACCCACCACCTCGACCCCCGGCCAGCTGTCACCAAGACCCACCGCCCCATGCCTGACTCAGCCATGAGGGAGTTTGGCCAGTGGGTGACACAACACCCGTGGACCGAGGTGCTGGATGTGGAGGACGTCCACTCAAAATGGCACAATTACGTCGCCACCACCACAGAAGCCTTCCACCGCTACTTCCCAGCCAAGAGCGTCACAGTGCACACATCTGATGTCCCCTGGATGACGCCCAGCATTAAAAGACTCATGCATCAGCGGACGTGGTCGTTCCACTCCTGCCCGGTCCTATACAGGAAGCTAAGAAACTGAGTGATCAGGGAGATTAAGGCTGCCAAGTCAAGCTATTACCCGGACAAAATACACCACTTCAAGCAGGCCAACAACAGACAGTGGTTCGCTAGCAGCAAAGCTTTGTGTGGCCTACAAAAGCACACTTCATCTCTTCCTTGCACCTCACACCTTCCTGCTAATCTCGCGGCTCAGGAGATGAACGACCACTTTGCCGCTATCTGTCACACCTGCCCGCCCCTCCACACCACTCCCCTTCCTGCCCATCTTCCCGCCCCCTCCCCCCTACTATCCAGGCGATAGATGTTTTTAAGAGGATACTTAAAGATACCAAGATACCAAGATACCAAGGATACTTAAAGATACCAAGATCCACCACACCCACTGACCTTCCCATATGTGAAGAGCCAGCAACACCGCTATGCCCCATAATAAACGCCTCTCTTTCCCAACACTCTTGCCCCGCGGACTGGAAGACATCTTACGTCTCTCCCATCCACAAAGCTTCCAGTCCACAGTCCCTCGGTGACCTCAGGCCAGTCTCTATCACCCCCATCCCTAGCTTTATTTGTGAAGATTTTGTGTATGACTGGGCCTACACCAAAATTTGTTATACCGTGGATATCAGACAGTTTGGAAATATTAAAGCCACCTCCACCTCCCATTACCTGACCAGCTTCCTTGACTTCACCCACAGCCACCTGGACAAGCGAAACACCTCTCTAGCTGTTGCTTTTGTGGAATCCAAAAAGCCTTTGATATTGTTGATCAACTTTGTTGTCTTCAGCAAGGCAATGAGTCTGGGTCTCCCTCCCAACCTGGTAGCGTGGCTAGCCAACACCCTCTCAGGGAGGCGTCAGGCCGTTCGCTATCAGGGCTCTGTCTCTAATATCCAACAGCTGACATGTGGGATCCCCCAGGGGACCAAGATGAGCCCACTATGCTTCCTCCTCCTCATTAACGACGCCCTCACTGACACTCCCCTCGCTGGAAGTATGTGTACGACTGCATCGTGGGCGTCCCAGTCTCCAAAAGGAACCCGGACTACTCGCCACTGCAAGTCATTTTGGAGCGACTGCAGACATGGACGGAGGAGAGCAGGATGACCATCAACCACAGCGAAACTGTGGTGATGCATTTCTGTACCTCCTCTGTACCAGTGCCCTCTCCCCAGCTCACAGTGGGCCCTCAACCCCTCCAGGTGGTCCGATGTGCCTCTGGATGTGCTTCTCGGAGTCACGGTGGACGACCAGCTGACCTGGAAGCAGCATGTCGCCAGCACCGTAAGATCCGCTACCTACAAGCTGTACATGATGCACAGACTCAGGTCGCTGGG
>NW_026973792.1:175000-177500 GCF_035594125.1 Scylla paramamosain | reverse complement strand
ACACACACACACACACACACACACACACACACACACACACACACACACACACACACACATACACAGATGCACACACACACACACACACACACACACACACACACACACACACACACACACACACACACACACACACACACACACACACACACACACACACATACACAGATGCACACACACACACACACATGCACACACACACACACACACACACACACACACACACACACACACACACACACACACACACACACACACACACACATACACAGATGCATACACACACACACACATGCACACACACACACACACACACACACACACACACACACACACACACACACACACACACACACACACACACACACACACAGATGCACACACACACACACACACACACACACAGATGCGCACACACACACACACACACACACACACACACACACACACACACACACACACACACACACACACACACACACACAGATGAACACACACACACACACACACACACACACACACACACACACACACACACACACACACACACACACACACACACAGATGCACACACACACACACACACACACACACACACACACACACACACACACACACACACACACACACACACACATACACACACAGATGCACACACACACACACACACACACACACACACACACACACACACACACACACACACACACACACACAGATGCACACACACACACACACACACACACACACACACACACACACACACACACACACACACACACACACACACACAGATGCGCACACACACACACACACACACACATAGAGATAGATAGATAGATAGATAAGTTTATTGACCACAGCGTACATAAAGATATACAAGGATTATTATTATTATTTTATATGATCACAATTTTCATTAACATTATATACTAAAAATAAAATACTACTGTAGTCCATACGACTGATAAATACTGGGTTAAAGTTAAAAATATTGTAACAAAACCAGACAGTAAAACTGTAACACATAAACACACAAACTGCACTACTGATGCAAATAAAATTGCATAATATATTACACAAAGGTAAAGATTCCATAACTCATTTTCTTTAAAAAAGCTTAAACGAATAAAAACACAAAGACCAAGTAGAAAAAACTATAAAAAGTGGTATAACATAGAAACGCATAATTTCTTTGTACCAAAACTATGCACTATAAAGCTCTCCAAAAAAGGACCGATTTAAATATTAAGAAAAAAATTTTTACAACCAGCCATATAAAATATAAAACTATGACATGCACCCTCTAAATTTTGGACAAATATAACATATTTATCTTACAGTGGATTACAGAAAGTGTTAACAATACAGTTGTAACATCTTATGTATAATATCACAACATTTTGCATTCGGCATGGAAAATAAATCCTGTATAGAGCTGAAACCATGTTGTTGTCTGAGGTGTTGTGTGTGTGGACAGTGTTGACCTACATGTTGTTCTGTCTGTACGTCCCCACACACACACACACGTTCCTCCAGGGGCAGACGGCCACGCCCACGCCTGTTCCACCTGCCTGTCTCCACGGCCAGGCTGTGGCCACTCACCCTGAACCGTGTGAATGACACTCTATGTATGTCGTTTATCGTGTGTCTTGTTGTGTATATGTCATGTACTGCTAAGTCAGGGTTCATCATCTTATACACTAAGCATCTTGAGGCTACAGAGTGAGAGATGGCATCATGAACATTTCGCAATAAAGTAGACTTATGCGGCACGGCAGTGTGTACCATTTGTGCTATCAACTTCCCCGCTGGAGTGTTCATTGCAAATGAAGATCTTATTGCGAAAATTAATGGGTCGTCAAACATGTTCATTCTTTCTGACCACATTTCATGGTAGAATTTATGTTGCTTATGCTGGATCCAATCTACAAGCGTGGGATATCCTAACTCGGCACAGCAAACTATGTTCGGTGTTGTCCTCCTCACGTTCAGTAACTCCTTCATAGCCCAAATATATAGCTTTGTGATGGGCTTTAAATCAGCACCGACCCAAGACTCTGAACCATACAGTAGTGAGGAGAGGAGGGCAGCATCAAACACACGTCGCTTAACAATAAATGGGATGTCGTTGTTCTTACGTACAAACGAAACAAACTTTAGCACGTGACACAACTTGTTCCTGGCGTGAAGCTTGACAGCGGACGACACTGACCCGTCACAAGTGAACGGTGACCCCAAATATATATAGTGACTGCAGTGCTCGACTGTTTTGTCACCCACCTGGAACGGTTCAGCGTCGTCCGGTCCTCCACATATAACAAAAAACTTGGTTTTACTGGCGTTCATTCTCATACCATATTCGTCACAAAATTCGTTCAAAATACATAGTTTTTTCATCATATTTGCTCGCGAGGTTGCCAGCAGTACCGTATCGTCCATAAACAACAAGATGTGCAACCAGTCAATGAAAGTTTCACGCGTACATTTTTCTCGCATC
>NW_026973792.1:100000-170000 GCF_035594125.1 Scylla paramamosain | reverse complement strand
GTAAACATTTATAGATAGGCCTACACTGGGTTAAGAAAGGCGGCAAATATTTCCCTTATACTAAATGAAACCTGGCTCGCTCTTACCGTAGACTTTTCACTGGGCAACGGCAGATGATCACAAGTGAACACAAACAACGTGCATGGACATTCCTTTCTGCTTTATTCTAGTAGTAGTAGTAGTAATAATAGTAGTAGTAGTAGTAGTAGTAGTAATAGTAGTAGTAGTAGTAAAAGTAGTAGTAGTAGTAGTAGTAATAGTAGTAGTAGTAACCTAACCTATAACCACCACCACTACCACCACCTCACCTTTCTTCACCAACCACAATTGCAGGACGGCGAGTTGTGGTTTTAGAGACTGTGGTAGTGTGGTGTGGGGCGTGAGTGACTGCGGGCGTGGCGAGGGCGTGGCCGTGCTCTGCTCCGCCCCGGTGAGTGGAAGCAATGTTGGTAATTACGAATGTTGGTTAATAATTGTAGTTTTCGGAGTGTTGGTTGATAATTGTGGTAGTTTTTAAAAATGTTGGTAGTTAGGAATCTTGGTTAATAGTTTTGGTAGCCTCTCTCTCTCTCTCTCTCTCTCTCTCTCTCTCTCTCTCTCTCTCTCTCTCTCTCTCTCTCTCTCTCTCTCTCTGTAATTTCTTCTAATCCTCAATTATATTTCCTGTTATTATTATCATTGTTGTTGTTGTTGTTGTTGTTGTTGTCGTTGTTGTCGTTGTTGTTGTTGTTGAAGGTGGTGCAGAATCGCGGGTTGGGAAAGGAACAGGAGTTTCTCCCCTGAGTGTTCTTGACAGACCTGGCAGACACAGCCGTCCAGCTCAAAGGGACGCTGGAGCAATAGTTTCCTGTCCTGAGGGGTGCTTTATTGGTCCTCGGTCTTGTCTTCCGTCTTCTGATTGGCTCGTGCGTCGCCCTCGTGGGTTATGCGTGTTGCTACGTGACTGGTGCTCGCCTCCCCCCCCCCCCATCCATGGCGACCTGTGCCGCCACACCAGCCACCCACTCTTTTATCGATGTCTTTTTAGTAGTTGTTAAGTATCTTGATCTTATTGCTTTTCTGTGCTGTTTACTCACTTTGTTAAATAGCCGCAATAGTTTCCCTGTGTTGCCAGATTTCCGCTTTGTGTTCGCCCAGCCGCGTTGCCAGATCTCTGCCTACCTCACCGTAATATTGTCAGTGTCACCCACCACAGGGAATGTCGTGCAATACACTTCTCTCCGCCATGTTGGTTCCTGCGGCGGTCACTGTGCACCTGTTCCTGTCACCGAGTGTTGTGGTGAGTGTATGTGTGTGCGTTAGGTGTGAGTGGTGGACAGGTAATAAGAGTGCTTCACGTCTGGACCAGCCCTCTTACTGGCGACAATTTCCTGAGCTTTTCTCCCCAGGATGTGAAGCAATAAACCCATCTAGTACGCATGTCAAGGGAAGGAGCTTTGTGTGTGTTCCTTCTCATCCTCCAGCAACTCATTACTGTATATATGCGCACCGCTTTTACAAACAATGCCATCACCACTGCAGATCTTGTTCTGTATCGTGACCACTCAACAGATGCATACAGTCCTCATGATTTGTGAGCTTTCCTGTACACTATGAATCTCACAGTCTTCCTGCACCAGTGACCACACCGTCTGCTCTTCAATTTCGTTTTCGCTTGGGTATTCTCGCTCACTCGCTTCATCTCCTCCTCCTCCTCCTCCTCCTCCCCCTTCGCCTCCTCCTCATGTTCCCCTTGTCCTTCCTCCTCCTTCCTTTTCTCTTCCTTCTTTCTGTGTCCGTCTCCTTTTTTTCTACATAAACAAAGGAGAGAGAGAGAGAGAGAGAGAGAGAGAGAGAGAGAGAGAGAGAGAGAGAGAGAGAGAGAGTAAATGCTAATCTCTCTCTCTCTCTCTCTCTCTCTCTCTCTCTCTCTCTCTCTCTCTCTCTCTCTCTCTCTCTCTCTCTCTCTCTCTCTCTCTCTCTCTCTCTCTCTCTCTCTCTCTCTCTCTCTCTCTCTCTCTCTCGTCAATTTTGGTGAAGACAATGACAAGGTGGGTGAATGAGGTTGAGTCATTACATTAGGAAGAAGTTGTACAATGTTTTCTCTGTGTGCATTTTCCTTCTCTTAAATGCTTCTAAATATTACCTGCATTGCTTCCAGTCATGTGAACTGTTGCTTCCCGCACTGAAAGGCTCAATGGCTAGGATAGTGTGCTGCTGCTGCTGGTGTTCTGTCACACGTGCAGGGAGGGCGGACTGACTGTGCCTGCCTGTGTTACCCTGAAGGTTGGGAGGGCAAGAGTCACCTGGGTACCGAGGCAGGAAGTGATGTTTTGCTGTGTACGTTGAGTTACACCTGTAGAGAACGTGCCACGCGTGATGCAGGTTAGGAAGGTTATTACAGACAAAGACAGCTGCCGAGTGTGACTGGACAGCTGCGCATCAGGCAACACGTGCAGATAGTTCACGAGGATTTAGCTGAAAGATTCAAATTGATAAAACTAAAGCGAATTGCAATATTGATGCTGAGACGAGGAAAAATGTTGCCATGGATGAAGAAACTGTAGTCTGCAATAAAGAGATTGGCGTGAGTGTATCAGGCAGCAGGGAGTGAGAAGGTGAAGCTTGCGTTGCCTTAGGGAATCCAAACTTGGTGTGCAGTTTGAAAGGAAGGAACAGCAAAGTATTAGAACAGGTGGGTGTGACACGGGATGAAGCTAATGAGGTGCTGGGATTGGGGAAAGCTGGAAAAATGGTACGTTACGTCAAGTTAGGCTAGGTTAAGTTAGGCTAGGTTAGGTTAGGTTAGGTTAGCCTAGGTTAGGTTAGGCTACGTTGAGTTAAGTCAGTGTAGCTGTACTATTGAAAACTTACACACACACGCACTCACACACACACACACACACACACACACACACACACACACACACACACACACACACACACACACACACACACACACACACACACACACACACAGTTATCACCACTAGCCAGCAGGTCTTCCTTGCTAGAGGAGATACACAAGAACTAAAGAAATGTAAACTCGCACAAATTCACACAAACTCGCCCAATCTCACACAGACTCGCACGAACTCGCACAATCTCACACAGATTCGCACATTCTCACACAAACTCACACAAACTCGTACAATCTCACACAAACTCGCACAATCTCACACAAACTCACACAAACTCACACAATCTCGCACAAACTCGCACAAACTCGCACAGACTTGCAGAACAGAACAGAACAACAGAACGGATAGGAAGTTTGTGAAGGGTGAACAGGGAAAATGAAAGAGAGTAAGAGATTGAATGTTTGTAAGCAGACCCAGCTTTGACCTCACTGAACGTTTCCCTTTGTGTCTCACAACACAAGGGGGCAGTCACAGCCTGCCCTCTAAAGACAACTCTCTTCCTTCACACAAAACTACAAGCACCTAATAACACACACACCCTTCACTCAAAAATTTTTAAATCATCATGGCGACTCCTACACCAGCCTCGGAGTCCCCATCTGGGGAGGGGACCATAAATGTCCCCAGGTCGGACTGCCTTTCTGTTGACGACCCTAAGTGTCTTGACACCCCCCTCAACTTTTTCTTCATTAACTTCTGCAACATTCGCGGTCTAAGATCTAATTTTCAATCTGTAGAACAACACCTCTCCTCTTCTAAACCTCATCTTCTTTTCCTCACTGAAACTCAGGTGTCTGAGGCAACTGACAGTAGCCCCTTTTCTGTTCCCTCCTACTTTCTCTATCCTCATTTTCGATCCAAAGCTGGATGCTGCGTTTATGTGCGCAATGACTTAACCTGCTCTCGTGCCCACGCTCTTGAATCTTCCGAGTTTTCCACCATCTGGCTACGACTACAGAGTCACTCTCATACTAAATTTATCTGTGCTGTATACCTCTCACCTAACTCCTCTGACTATAAGAAATTCTTTGACTACTTAACTTCCAAAGTGGAGCACATTCTGACCCTCTTCCCTTTTGCAGAGATCTCCATTCTTGGAGACTTCAATGTTCACCACCAGCTTTGGCTTTCCTCTCCCTTCACAGACCATCCTGGTGAACTAGCCTACAACTTTGCTATCCTCCATGACCTAGAGCAATTGGTGCAACACCCTACTCGTATTCCTGACAGTCTTGGAGATACGCCCAACATTCTTGACCTTTTCCTGACCTCTAATCCTTCTGCTTATGCTGTCACCCTTTCTTCTCCGTTGGGCTCCTCCGATCACAATCTCATATCTTTATCTTGTCCTATCACTCCAATCCCTCCTCAGGATCCCCCTAAGCGAAGGTGCCTCTGGCGTTTTGCCTCTGCTAGTTGGGGGGACCTGAGGAGGTATTTTGCTGATTTTCCTTGGAATGACTACTGCTTCCGTGTCAGAGACCCGTCTTTGTGTGCTGAGCGCATAACAGAGGTGATAGTGTCTGGCATGGAGGCGTACATTCCTCACTCTTTTTCTCGTCCTAAACCTTCTAAACCTTGGTTTAACACAGCTTGTTCTCGTGCTATACATGATAGAGAGGTGGCCCACAAAAGGTACTTAAGCCTTCCATCACCAGAATCTCATGCACTTTATATTTCTGCCCGGAACCATGCCAAGTCTGATCTCCAACTAGCCAAAAACTCCTTCATTAACAGAAAATGTCAAAACCTTTCAAAATCTAACTCCCTTCGTGATTTCTGGCATCTAGCCAAAAATATCTCCAATAACTTTGCTTCTTCATCTTTCCCTCCTCTATTTCAACCAGATGGCACCACTGCTATCACATCTATTTCTAAAGCTGAACTCTTTGCTCAAACCTTTGCTAAAAACTCTACCTTGGACGATTCTGGGCTTGTTCCTCCCTCTCCTCCACCCTCTGACTACTTCATGCCATCTATTAAAATTCTTCGCAATGATGTTTTCCATGCCCTCGCTGGCCTAAACCCTTGGAAGGCTTATGGACCATATGGGGTCCCTCCTATTGTTCTCCGAAACTGTGCCTCCGTGCTTGCACCTTGCCTAGTCAAACTCTTTCAGCTCTGTCTGTCAACATCTACCTTTCCTTCTTGCTGGAAGTTTGCCTACATTCAACCTGTTCCTAAAAAGGGTGACCGTTCTAATCCCTCAAACTACCGTCCTATTGCTTTAATTTTCTGCCTATCTAAAGTTTTTGAATCAATCCTCAACAGGAAGATTCTTAAACATCTATCACTTCACAACCTTCTATCTGATCGCCAGTATGGGTTCCGTCAAGGCCGCTCTACTGGTGATCTGGCTTTCCTTACTGAGTCTTGGTCATCCTCTTTTAGAGATTTTGGTGAAACTTTTGCTGTTGCCTTGGACATATCAAAAGCTTTTGATAGAGTCTGGCACAAAGCTTTGATTTCCAAACTACCCTCCTACGGTTTCTATCCTTCTCTCTGTAACTTCATCTCAAGTTTCCTTTCTTACCGTTCTATTGCTGGTGTGGTAGACGGTCACCGTTCTTCTCCTAAATCTATTAACAGTGGTGTTCCTCAGGGTTCTGTCCTGTCACCCACTCTCTACTTATTATTCATTAATGATCTTCTAAACCAAACTTCTTGTCCTATCCACTCCTACGCTGATGATACCACCCTGCACTTTTCCACGTCTTTTCATAGACGTCCAACCCTTCAGGAGGTAAACATATCACGCAGGGAAGCCACAGAACGCCTGACTTCTGATCTTTCTAAAATTTCTGATTGGGGCAGAGCAAACTTGGTATTGTTCAATGCCTCAAAAACTCAATTCCTCCATCTATCAACTCGACACAACCTTCCAGACAACTATCCCCTCTTCTTCAATGACACTCAACTGTCCCCCTCTTCTACACTGAACATCCTCGGTCTGTCCTTTACTTATAATCTGAACTGGAAACTTCACATCTCATCTTTAGCTAAAACAGCTTCTATGAAGTTAGGTGTTCTGAGACGTCTCCGCCAGTTTTTCTCACCCCCCCAGCTGCTAACTCTGTACAAGGGCCTTATCCGTCCATGTATGGAGTATGCTTCACATGTCTGGGGGGGTTCCACTCATACTGCTCTTCTAGACAGGGTGGAATCAAAAGCTTTTCGTCTCATCAACTCCTCTCCTCTAACTGACTGTCTTCAGCCTCTCTCTCACCGCCGCAATGTTGCATATCTAGCTGTCTTTTACCGCTATTTTCATGCTAACTGCTCTTCAGATCTTGCTAACTGCATGCCTCCCCTCCTTCCGCGGCCTCGCTGCACAAGACTTTCTTCTTTCTCTCACCCCTATTCTGTCCACCTCTCTAACGCAAGAGTTAACCAGTATTCTCAATCATTCATCCCTTTCTCTGGTAAACTCTGGAACTCCCTGCCTGCTTCTGTATTTCCACCTTCCTATGACTTGAATTCCTTCAAGAGGGAGGTTTCAAGACACTTATCCACCAATTTTTGACCACTGCTTTGACCCTTTTATGGGACTGGCATTTCAGTGGGCACTTTTTTTTATTAGATTTTTGTTGCCCTTGGCCAGTGTCCTTCCTACATAAAAAAAAAAAAAGACCACATTGATTCTCTTGTTTTGTTGACTAATATTGAGACAAACTTGCAAAACTTCCATTAAGAGACAAGAGCGTTGATATGCTGACGTCACTGAGGACCTCCTGACTGACTGCACTAGAAAACGGGAAGCCGGTGCTCTGTTATGGGTAGTGGTGGGGTAACTCACGATAAAAGAACGCAAGAACAAAAAAATAAATGAATAGATAAATAAGGGTTGGTGTAGGAAGCCATCAGACCTTCACGTGGCACTCCCTATATAAAGCACACCATTCTGTCTAATCTTTTAAAGCTCCCTAGTGACTCAGCACCCACAGCCACATTACGGAGTCCACCTATTCATCCACCACTCTATCTAAGAACCAGTTCCCTGCTGTCTATTTCTTAAACATATTTTTTTTTTTTTCAAGTTTGCACCATTACCTGCAGCCTTACCCTGATTAGAGAGCCTGGACATTTTACCTTTGTTACCCTTGAAATATTGAGGGTGTATCTTGCGTTTTCTATGGTTGCGTTAAAAAGAAAATGTGTATTATTACTATCATAATTTTTCTCAAACCCTTTACTGCTGGCGATAGTCTTACATGTTCACGTGCGTTGACTATTCTGACTATCAGGTGGCTCTCGGGCTATCAGCCTACAAGGAGCCGTGAAAGTTACCAAAAACAACTATTTCGCTGATAGTAGTAGTAGTAGTAGTAGAAGTAGTAGTAGTAGTAGTAGTAGTAGTAGTAGTTGTTCGACTCTTGACCAGCAGGGGCACAGGAAACGCAGGTAACAGTGCAGGTGTTTATTCACAGAAGGTGTGAACAGAAGGCTGGAGGTAGGTGATCTCTCTGCGCCAGGCCGCGCACTTCCACTTAACACTTATGACTGAAGCCTAGCTCGTTCACTCATACACGTATTCATGCCTCACACAAGTCTCGCTCATTCACTCGTTCACACAACTAGCTAACAACCACACACCTCCCCCGAGACATAAGGAAGATTCCTTATCTTTGTTATGGCTACCGTAACACATGAAACAAAGTTACAATGATTGAAGTACAGAAAACACGGTACATATACACAAAACAAACACAGCGTACAATGAACACGTACGACTAATCGTAGGTGCTACGGTGCCACCGCACCTGCAGTCGTCTCGGCTCCCTACGCTGTCGGCTGCTTCGACGCTCTGGTTGCTCTCGGCCACGGTGTACCCCGTTACCCTGATGCTCCGGGCTGCCGGGATGGTGGTGTTCCTCGTGACCCTGATGCTGAAGCGCTGCACCGCCATGAGCGGTGTGCTGCTCGACAGGAAGGGGAGCAAGAGGTCTGTGTGGGCGTAGGTGTCTTCTATTACGCCACATCACGCGACCGCTGCCCATCTTGATGAGGTAGTCTCTCCTTCGCCCAACAGCCACGATGACACCCAGGCGATCCCAGAGGCCTGTCGTGTGATCTTGAACGTCGACGTGGCCACCGAGGTGCAGGAGAGGAAGAGTACGGGCGGACGCGTCGTGGCGAAGTTTCGCTTTCTTCCTCAGTCGCTCTGCCTTGGCGTCGCACTCATCAGCAGCGCGCTGCCACTGCTGAGCGTATGAGCGATGATGAGCCGGGACACAGGACCTCATAGGATGACCGAAGAGGACTTGTGCTGGTGATCGCCCTTCCGCCCTCGGAGTGTTGCGCAGTTCCAGCAACCCGCGAGCGAACGCATCCTCGTCCAGGTGTCCCTGCTGTGTGGTCGTGAGGATCAGCTTCTTCACGGACTTGACCGCTGCCTCGGCGTGACCATTGGAGCGTGGATAATGAGGTGAAGATACACGATGCTCCACCCCCCATCGAGCCAGGAAGCGCCGTACCGATGAAGAAGTGAACTGCGGTCCACCGTCAGTCCTCAGGAGAACAGGCACGCCCGTGTCGGCGAACACACCCCGAAGGACACGAACGAGCTGATCAGCCGATGCTGGACGTGAGCATGCAGACACGTGAGGCCACCCAGACAAGCGATCTACATACACGAGGTATGTACGGCCTGCTGCGTGGAAGTAGTCTGCAGAAACTGACTCAAACACCCTGCTGGGTGTGTCCGTGTCCTGCCAGAGAGGTTCGTTGGCTTGGCTTGGTAGGAGTGGACGGCATAGTGAGCATCCAGAAACGACGTTCTCAACGTCTCTGTCCATACCAGGCCAGTACACCGTTTGTCGGGCCCGTCGCTTGGTGCGCTCCATCCCCTGATGACTGTCATGGAGTCGCTCTAGTGTTTCTCGGCGGAGGCTGTGAGGAATAAGAAGCCTCGGCCCGTAAACCACCAGGTCGTCGTCTACGGCCAGCAGACTGCGCACCGGCCAGTACGTACGCAAGCGGTGATCGAGGTCGTGGCAATGATCAGGGAAGCCCTCGATGATGACGTTCTTGAGCAAGCAGTACTCCCCGTCTCTTGCTGCTGCGGCACGTACCATTTCCACAGTCTGATCCTGGAGTGGTGCTAAGCGGACGCCGTCCTCATTGGTGGCAGATAACGCTGAGATGACCGCTGAGTGGAGAGGGTCGAGGTCACCAGAAGTAGCAGCATCCTCTTCCTCCACTGGGTCCTGTACTGGAGCACGTGAGAGGGCGTCGGGCACACAGTGTGTCGATCCCTTTTGCCAGCTTGCTGTGAAAGAATACTGAGCAAGCTTCTCCCTCATGCGCTGCAGCCGCAGGTTCTCTATTTCTCCCAACAACTTGCTATTGAGGAGAGGTATCAGCGGGCGGTGGTCGAGCACTAGATCGAAGTGAGGGAGTCCTTTCAGGTAGGTGCCACATTTCCTGACTGCCCAGACGATTGCAGCCATTTCCAACTCTATTACTGCATAGCGGCTCTCTGTGTCTGTAACAAATCTTGACCCGCATTGCACCATCTTCCACTGGTCACTGTGCTTCTGCAGGAGAACGAATCCAAATCCGTGCATCCTTGAGGCGTCAGTCTGTAGCATCGTTGGTAATGATGGGTCGAAGTATGCCAAGACAGGTGGGCTGACGAGACACTGTTTCACCTTCTCAAACGCCTCTTCATGGTTAGGAGACCAGCACCAACTGTTCTTCGGGCGTAAGAGATCTCTGAGGGGTTGTGCAGCTGCAGCCACAGCAGGAGAAAAGCTTCCAAGCTGGTTTGTAAGACCCATGAATGATCGTAAGTCGGTGATGTGCTGTGGTCGTGGGAAGTCAGAGATTGCCTTAACTTTCTTTGAGTCTGTCGTGTAGCCTTGTCCAGAAACAGAGTAACCACAGTAATCTACCACTCTTTCCGCGAATGTAAACTTCTGTGGGTTGAGAGTGATGCCGTGCTGGTCACACCGCCGCACAATCTGAATGACATGGGCTAAGTGCGCACTGTAGGTGGAGTCATAGGCCAGGATGTCGTCCACGATCTTGATGGTGTTAGGTATGTCGCCGAGAGCTTGGTCTCCTCGACGGTTATACTCGTCTCCAGACGAGACGAGACCCATAACCGCTCGCCGAAACTTGTACCGACCCCAAGGTGTTATGAAGCAGGTTAAATCCTGGTCTTCTTCTCTAATGGGGACTTGAAAATACCCCATCTTGGCATCAAGAGTGGTGAACCAAACTGCTCCGGTCCCGATCGAGGCGATGGCGTCATGAGGTGAGCGCACTGGATACACGGGCCTCTTCACGTAACGGTTGAGTCGTGTCAGGTCAACACACAGCCTTACACCAGATGTCTTTTTTGGGACAGGCACGATGGGGTGGCACCATGCCGTAGGGTAGTCCACACTCTCGATGATTCCCTTGTTAAGCAGCTCTTCCAACTGGCTCTTAATTTCTTCACGCCAATTGTAAGGGATTGTACGAGATGCTGTTACGGCGAAGGGTCGAGCGTCGTCTGTCAACTCGATGGCCATGGATCCACCAGCCATTGCACGTAAACCTTCCTTTGCTTCGAAGACGCTGGGAAAGGCCTTGATCACAGCAGCAGCGTGCCCCGCACGCTGCTGTGGCGTTGGGTCGTAGGAATGAGGCCAGCTGATCACTTCTGTGGGCGTAGATAGAGGTGGCTGCGAGGCGGTCGGGTACTTGATGGAGCTGTTGCCGGTGTGCTGTTCTTCCCTGCGTAGCGGTCGGATTTGAGCCGGAAAATCTTCGGGGAGGATTCCGAGAGCGATGGAATCGTACCAGCTAAGCAGCGCCCCCTTCACCTCCTTCACCACGCTCACAACAGTCTCAGCTTCCCTGTCGCCCAGTTGCAAGTGCGACGAGAAAGTTCCTACACAGGTGAGGGGGTGATTACCGGCAGCATAAAGTCCATCACCATCAGCGGGCGCCAAGCTGGAGGGCGGGATTCCAAGGAGTGTTGCCGTGTCGAGGCCAATAACGGTCGTTTCGGCCCCAGAGTCAGGAGTCCACGTAATCTTGTCTCTTCCAGCGGGATGTGTGGCGGTAATGAGCACCTGGGGCGCAGGTCGTGCCGTCACCGTCTTTGTGTATACGCCTGATAAGAGCTGGTATACACTGGCACTGGCTCCCCGCCTCGGGCCTGCACCGCGATGAGGAGAGACAGTTGAGGAACTCCTCGAAGCTCCTCGTCGTTTCCTCACTGTCTGCTGACATACACTCGCAAAATGCCCTCTTTTCCCGCAGTTACGACACACTTTATCTATTGCCTGGCATCCCCTTTTGTCACTGCGACAATCTTTGCCACAACGATAACAGCCCGTGGGGCTTGAGCCCCCGAAACTGCCCTTCCTGTAGTTCGAGACAGCGTTCACACCATGGCTCGAAGAGTGAGAGCCGCCCCTTAGTACTGCACTACACTGGTTAGCGCTCTCTGATGCTCTGCAAATATCTATGGCGTTTTCAAGGGTGAGTTTCTTGTTTTCCAGCATGCGTTTCAGAGCCACTTCGTCTCGTGTCCCAACGACAATTCTGTCACGCAGCTGATGGTTTATGCACTGGTCGCAAAAGTCACAGAAATTGGCGATTTCCTTTACAGCACATAAAAAGTCGTCAAAACCTTCTTGCGTTTCTTGCACGCGGGAGTAGAAGTCTCTTCTATCCATGATGATGTTGCGCTGGCTTCGCAGGTACTCACACATTGCATCGAGGATGGTTCTTAACTCCGCGTCTCTCGGTAAGCTTATCCCGTAGCGAAGTGTACGGGTCCACTCGTCGTCTAGGACAGCAGCGAGTGCCGCCCTCTGCTCAGCCAGGGAGAGACAGTCTATCCTGGCGAGGGTTACGTATCCTTCAAACTTATGGCGCCACGTGTCGAACTCACGTAAAGATGCTGACGCCGTTAAGTGAGGAATGATGGTGGCGGACGTCGGGAACCTCGCGCCCTGGGTAGACGTGCTGCGGGCTGTGGTTTCGCCTTCATTGCTCGCCGTGGTGCGACTGGGAGCTTGTGTCCCCACTCTCTCCAGCAGCTGGGTTAAACGCTCCTCGCGAGCCTGACTCTGCTCCGACTGTCGCGCTAGCAGAGCCTGACTCTGCTCCGACTGTCGCGCTAGCAGGGCAGCCAGCGCCTCCAACTGCTTCTCCATTCTGCGCCGTACCCACTGCAGCCTTGTCCTGATCCTACTCACTGCGCCATGTTCGACTCTTGACCAGCAGGGGCACAGGAAACGCAGGTAACAGTGCAGGTGTTTATTCACAGAAGGTGTGAACAGAAGGCTGGAGGTAGGTGATCTCTCTGCGCCAGGCCGCGCACTTCCACTTAACACTTATGACTGAAGCCTAGCTCGTTCACTCATACACGTATTCATGCCTCACACAAGTCTCGCTCATTCACTCGTTCACACAACTAGCTAACAACCACACAGTAGTAGTAGTAGAAATCTCCTCCTCCTTTTTCTCTCCCTTTTTTCTATCTATGTGTGTGTGTGTGTGTGTGTGTGTGTGTGTGAGAGAGAGAGAGAGAGAGAGAGAGAGAGAGAGAGAGAGAGAGAGAGAGAGAGAGAGAGAGAGAGAGAGAATTATCTTATCGTTAATTAATTCTCTCTCTCTCTCTCTCTCTCTCTCTCTCTCTCTCTCTCTCTCTCTCTCTCTCTCTCTCTCTCTCTCTCTCTCTCTCTGTACACGTGTATTTTTTCTTTCTTTGTTTTCTTTGTGTAGGAGGGACACTTCCCAAGAGTACCAACAGTGCAGTAACAAACAGGTCCAATGAGGTGCCAGTCTCTAGACAGTCCAAAGTGGTGGTCAGACATTGAAGGCTAAGTGTGTTGAAGCCTCCATCCTGAAAGAGTTCCAGTCACAGGAAGGTGGAAATACAGAGGCAGGCAGGGAGTGAAAGAGTCCACCAGAGAAAGGGATGAAGGACTGAGAATACTGGTTAACTCTTGCAGTGGGGAGGTGGACAGAATAGTGGTGAATGACTGAGAATACTGGTTAACTCTTGCACTGGGGAGGTAGACAGAATAGTGGTGAAAGGCTGAGAATACTGGTTAACTCTTGCAGTGGGGAGGTGGACAGAATAGTGGTGAAAGACTGAGAATACTGGTTAACTCTTGCAGTGGGGAGGTGGACAGAATAGTGGTGTGTTAACTAGTAAGGGATTCACCAACAATAAAAGTGACTGAGATTTGCATAATTCTCCTTTTGTTTAATATTCACAATTATGAGATGTATGAAATTTGAAGCTTTCCTTTGATTTTCTTGTGGTATAGAAAAGACTGGTTGGCTGCACCTCCGTTAATGGCTAATTCATTGAGTTGGAAGCGTTACGTGGCTACAATGATAATCTCGTCTCTTTTTTTTCTATATAAGATTGTGAATATTTAGCATTGGTGTATAATCTATGTATTCCTTAGGGTTTTTACTTATATTTTGTACCGTGTTTTTTTTTTTTTCTTTAATATTGCTTGTGTGGAGAGGTTCCTTGAGGGGTGGTGTGTGTGTGTGTGTGTGTGTGTGTGTGTGTGTGTGTTAGGATGATTACATGTGTGGCTGGAAGAAAGTAGTCCCCCCGAGCTATCTGTGTGTGACTCTTCTTGGTGCTGCAGGAGTGAATAGACATCAAGAAAGCCTGGCGGTGACATTACTAACAGAAATGGATAGAAAATATATAGCTACTGCTAAATGTTTTTCATTTTCTTTTGTAGTTGTATAAGAAAACGTAATTTTTTATGGGAAACACAAGAATATTAAGCAGTATCCAGATTTTCCGACATATTAAGGCAACTTACCCATTCGTAATTTTTGTACAACATTTTCACATATACCAGAAGAAAGAAAAGAGGTGGCAGACATTTAAATGCCGCTGAACCAAAATTATAAATGTTTTCAGATGGAGCAAATGCAATCTTGCTTAACCCAACACATGAGAAAGCATTAATCGCGTCCAGTGAATTTTACTTTGATGATAATACATTATCAGATATATATGACGAAAGCACACTACTACTTATACTACTACTACTGCTACTACTACTCACAAAACAAATATGAATAAAACACCCAGCATGGCGGAGGAGAAAAGAGCAAATATCTTCAGTGTTACAACTATTACAATACCACAGCATCCATATTATCTGTTCCGTTCTCTCTCTCCTTATCTCTCCTCCTCCTCCTAACCTAACTACTAGTGCTGCTACTACTACTACTACTATTAACCTAACCCTTTATTCTCCATCAGATTTGCATCAACCATCACCAGCAGCAGTAGCAGCAGCAGCATGGCAGTAGTAGCAGGAGTAGTGAATGGTCACACGTATGTGGTGACTACTTGGACTATCAGGCCGCCCTTGTAGTGTGCTGGACTATTGGTCAACAATGAGCCGAGAAAGTTACTTAGTACAACAATTTCGGCGATAGTAGTGGCTGTAAGTAGTAGTAGTAGTTGTAGTAATAGTACTAGTAATAGTAGTTATGCGTGTAATGTCAATATGGTCCATTTTGTAACTGTAATTGCAAAGATTCTCGACTTTGTTTCTTAAAGGCGTGACGTAATTAGAGAAAACGTATATATTTTAAGGGACACTAGTCTGTACTTCATTATTTCTGTTAATTGCTATTATACGAGTTTTTTTTATAGTTTTTCTTGTATATACTATTTAAATCTACTATTCTGTGATGTTTAATACTAGTACTTATTATGTTTAAGTGGGAGCAGTCAGAGAAAGAGCTATATTTATAATTTTTACTTGGAAGATCAATATGGTCCATTTTATTAAGTAAATTTGTAGGATACTCGACCTTATGTTTCTTAAATAAGTGACGTAATTAGAGAAAACGTATGTTTTTAAGGGATACTAACTTATACTTCATTATTCCTGGTTATTGTTATTATATTAGAGAGAGAGAGAGAGAGAGAGAGAGAGAGAGAGAGAGAGAGAGAGAGGAGAATTTAGTATGTCTTCTATATATGTGTGTTTTCATTATCATCATCTTATTCTTTTCTTCTTCTTCTTCTTCTTCTTCTTCTTCTTCTTCTTATTATTATTATTATTATTATTATTATTATTATTATTATCATCATTATAATTATTATTATTACTATACACACACACTCACACACGCAGTAGTAGCAGTAATTATAATAGGAAGAAGAGAAACATGATGATGATGATGATGAGGAGGAGGAGAAGAAGGAGGAAGAAAAATTGTTGTACTTTTCTGTAATATATTTCTAAATAACTATAAGTGGAAAAGCAGAACTAATAGTGCACCATGATAGTCCATTAAATTGTTCATCTCTGACTATCGCCATCATCAATTACAAGTTAGTTAATAAAGAGAAAATTGAAAAAAAATATATAGCATATCAAATTCTAAGACACACAGATACTTTCAACATTTTTCTGAATATCTAAATAACTACCGCAAAGAAAAAAAAAAACAATAGTACACCAAGATAGCCCATTAAATTCCCCACATTTTCCTATCAACACTATTCAAAAAGTCTATTAAAAAAAAATAATGAAAATAAAAAAAATCACTTCAAAAACTCCCAAAAGACACCGAAGAAAGATCAAGATTCAAGATTGTCAACATAGGACAGAGATGTGTAACATGGGAGAGGATGAGCCGGTGGAACATGTGGTGCTGGAGTGTGTGAAGTATGAGAATGAGTTGAGACAGGTGCAACAATATAAGTACTTAGGGATGTGGATGAGTCCTAGTGGGTGTGCAAAGGCAAAGAATGAAAAGATAAGTATGGTAAACCAGTGGGTAGGTCGATTGGGAAGCGCGGCAAGGATGAGAGCAAGTAAGTATGATGTGTTGAGAGAAGTGTGGAAGAGTGTGGCTGTGCCAAGTATAATGTATGCTATGGAGGTGATTGCATGGATTGAAAGTGAAATTGATAAGTTAGAAGTGGGCCAGAATAGAGTAGCAAGGATGGCACTGAGTGCACCGAGGTGCACAGCAGTTGAAGCCTTGAGAGGTGACATGGGATGGAGCACCTTCAGAGAAAGACTCACAAAAGCCACACTTAGGTACAGGATTAGGCTTGAGAGAATGGATGACGCAAGAATAGCAAGGAAGGTGTACCTGTGGAATGAAAGTGGAAGCAAATGGAGGAAGAGATGCATGAGAATGACAGACAGGAATGGATTGCAAGTGGTGTAGGCGATAAGAATGGCTGGGAGGAATCAAAATGAGCGTGAATGAGTGGTAACAAGAGGAGGCAGAGTGGGAGCCGAATGGGATGTGAGAAAATGGAAGAATGAGATAGACAAAGAAGTGAAATGTGTGGCACTGAATGAATGGAAGAATGAAATGGAAAGAAAGAAGACCCTGGAATGGTACAAGGAGAAAGAGGCCCCGAGGTATGAAAGGTGGTATGATGGAAGCCTGGGCGGTGATCTTCTCTTCCGAGCGAGGGCACAGTGTATGGATGTGAATGCAAGGAGTTACAGGTGGTCTGAGTCCCGCAGCAAAGTGTGCCAGATGTGTGACATGGGAGAGGATGAGACGGTGGAACATGTGGTGCTGGAGTGTGTGAAGTATGCCAGAGACAGGAATGAGATGATGCAAGTGATACTGACTGAGTTAGGGCATGATAGGAATGAATGAGTGGAGAAGACAGGAAAGGAATGGATGGTGTTGTTGCTGGGACTGTGTAGAGAGGCGAATGAAAGGATGATTGAGGCGGTGAAAGAGTTTCTGGAGAGAATGTGGCGTGCCAGATGTAGGAACAGTTACAGTAGATGATGATGTTTGTTAATTTTTTTTTCTTTTCTTTTTTCCCTTCTACAGGAGTTGCCGATCCAAAGGCCTGGTTTAAGAGTGATCCCGAGCTATCTGTACCATCAAGATCAAGATCGAGCGTCCATATCAGATGGCGAGTCTGCTTACAAAATTGCATCGGAGGGACTGATAGAGGCAGCCACAATTATCCATCATCATCGGCGACACCATGGCTCTTGAGAAGGTAACATGGCTACCATTCTACACTCACATCATCTGGCTATCAACACACACGAGAATGGCGGCGGTGCGGAGGTGTAAATAAGGAAAATAGGCGTATATGTGAGGGCGGGTGGCGGGGATCTTATGGCGGAAAATCGAGGGATGATCGAGGGTGATGCCCCACCATTATTAATTACTCCTTTATTTAGCGATTTTCAACACACACACACTTGCCCGCCAGTAAGAAGCAGGTATGGGCGGCCATCTTGAGCGCTAAGGGACGAGGGGACAAGGGGAAATAAGGGAAATATGGCTCAAAATGCCTCCTTATTTTATTGTATTTTCGATTTTTTTTTTTTTTTTTGATATATGGAATTATTTGTGTGTGTGTGTGTGTGTGTGTGTGTGTGTGTGTGTGTGTGTGTGTGTGTGTGAGAGGGAAGGGAGGGCGGGGGTGGGGGAGTTCTTGTGTTCGTTAAGGATAAAAAAAAAAAAGTTTTTAACGTAAATATTTTCTTTTTCTTCATTTTCTTGTGTTTGTTGTTTGTTTTGTTTGTTTGTTTTGTTGGTTCGTTATGTGTGTGTGTTTGTGTGTGTGTGTGTGTGTGTGTGTGTGTGTGTGTGTGTGTGTGTGTGTGTCAGAATATATCGTTTTTATTTTTTTCATTTTTTCTGTTTTTCTTGTCTTAACTGAATATTTGTTTGTTTGTTTGTTTGTTTGTATATGCATGTATGTTTGTCCTCTTCTTCCTCTTCCTCCTCTTTCTTTCATCTAGACCTCCTCTTCTCTCTTCCCATCTCTTCCTCCTCCTAGCCCAACCAAGCCTAATTCTCTCTCTCTCTCTCTCTCTCTCTCTCTCTCTCTCTCTCTCTCTCTCTCTCTCTCTCTCTCTCTCTCTCTCTCTCTCTCTCAGACAGACAGACCTCGATGACAGCGTGGTGAGCGAGGAGGGGGAGTCAACCAGCAGAGTAGGGGAGCATGACCCCTACTTTGAACCAGTGGTGACCTTGCTGGAGGTCTTCGTGGTTAGTGATGATGACCAGGAGGAGGAAATGATAACACTGAGTTTCGAGGTCAGGTCAGGTTGGTAATGGTGTTTTTTATTATTATTATTATTATTATTATTATTTTTGTGAGTTTTTTATTGGTTTATTATTTTATTGAGAAATGTTGTTGGTAGTTTTGCTGTTTCTTGTTGTTAGGTGAGGTGAGGTCAGGTCAAGCACTGATGGTAATTTTGCTGTTTTATCATTGTTAGGTCAGGTCAGGTTTTCTTATTGCAGGTAAATAGTTATTATTATTATTATTATTATTATTATTATTTTCTCTCAATCTATGTTTTCTTTCTTACTTACCTCCTCCTCCTCCTCTTCCTCCTCCTCCTCCTCCTCCTCCTCCTCCTCCTCCTCCTCCTCCTCCTCCTCCTCCTCCTCCTCCTCCTCCTTGTTCTTCACATAACCTCTCTTCATTTTATTAACCTAACCTAACATGCAGACAGTGCCAGCCTAACCTAACCTCCCCCCACCTGCAGGCAGTACAAGCTGTTTCATTATCACACCTCTGAGTCGCCCCCACAGTGGAAGGAACGGGGCATGGGGGCCATTAACATTCTGAGGAACAAGCAGAAGAAGGCTGTAAGTGGTTGGGTTAGGTTTGTGTGTGTGTGTGTGTGTGTGTGTGTGTGTGTGTGTGTGTGTGTGTGTTGACTGGGCTGCCTCATGTGGGATTACCAGCCTGATATGGTGACAGACAGACAAGCAGACAGACAGACAGATAGATTATTATCACTATATTATTACCAGTCATTAATTCAAATAGATAGATTATTATTATTATTATTATTATTATTATTATTATTATTATTATTATTATTATTATTATTATTATTATTATTTTATCACCAGCCATTAATTCTCCCCTTATTTTTCAGGTGGAGTTTGTTCAGCGGCAGAATTAATGCCAGTGGCTGAGTTCAGATCCTCCAAGACACACACACACACACACAGCAGCCCCTCCACCTCCCCACAGCCCTCCACAGTCTCTGACACAGCCCCTGACACAGCATCTGACACAGCCCCTTCACAGACCACCACATATCTCACACATACATAAGAACATAAGAAATAAGGGAAGCTGCAAGAAGCGACCAGGCTTACACGTGGCAGTCCCTGTATGAAATATACCTACTTATTTCCATCTGTTATCCCCATCCATAAACTTGTCTAATCTTCTCTTAAAGCTCTCTAGTGTCCTAGCACTAACTACATGATTACTGAGTCCATTCCAATCATCTATCACTCTGAGAACCAATTTTTTTCTTATCTCCTTCCTAAACCTAAATTTTTTAAGCTTGTACCCATTATTTCTTTTTCTACCCTGGTTGCTGATCCTAAGAATTTTGCCTACATCCCCCTTATGTCACTCAAAGACTTCTATCAGGTCCCCTCTTAACCTACGTATCTCTAAAGAATGTAAATTTAACAGCTTCAACCTCGCCTCGTAAGGAATACTCCTCATCCCCTGTATCCTTTTAGTCATTCTCCTCTGTACTGATTCTAATAGACCTATATCTTTCCTGTAATGTGGGGACCAGAACTGCACAGCGTAGTCTAGATGAGGTCTGACCAGCACCAAGTATAACTTTAATATTACTTTGGGCCTTCTACTTTTAACACTCCTAAAAATCACACACACCACAAGAGCCTCACAAACAGTCTCACAGCCTTCACAAGCAGCCCCACACTCCACCACAGACACACCAGACCCACAGCCCTTCACCTCACCCACTTCCCAGCCCCCCACAGCCCCCCAGCCACCACAAATGAAGTCAAAGGAAGGGACTGTGGCTTCACCCAGCCAGCCAGGACAGCCTACAGAGAGGGGGTAGTCCCAGTCAAGTCACAAAATATAGGCTTGGTTCTTCCTACAGTTTGAAGTCAATGATTGGACAGGTGGAAAGGTGGTGGTGGTGGTGGTGGTGGTGGTGGTGGTGGTGCTGCTTCTTTCATTCTCTTTGTTTACTTATTGTTTTTTTCTTTCCATTCTCTCTCTCTCTCTCTCTCTCTCTCTCTCTCTCTCTCTCTCTCTCTCTCTCTCTCTCTCTCTCTCTCTCTCTCTCTCTCTCTCTCTCTCTCTCTCTCTCTCTCTCTCTGCCCTTCACTATTGTTAGGTAATAATTGCAGTAACAGCAGTAGTCATAGTTATTATTGTATATTTTTTTAGCACTCCAGAACAGTGTAGTAGTAGTAGTAGTAGTAATTGGCAGGAATTAAGTACATTATTAAATATATTCTGATCTTGATTTGTGTTGCAGGCCAGACAGCTTAGTGGCAGAGCTGCAGGTGGCCCTCGTCAGCTTCCTGGTGGCACAGGTGTAGGATGGCTGGGAGCAGTGGAGGTGCCTGATGGGGCAGCTGTGCCGGGCAGAGGGGCTGCTACTGCTGCTGCGGAGAGCCACACTTGTATGGTAAGCTTCTTTCAGTCCTTCTCTAACAGGTTAATGAGGTTGTTGTTGTCATCATTGTTGATGTATTTTTTATGTTTTTCTCTATAAAATTGGTCTCTCTCTCTCTCTCTCTCTCTCTCTCTCTCTCTCTCTCTCTCTCTCTCTCTCTCTCTCTCTCAAGTTAGCTTAGTGGTAGTGGTAGTAATAACAGTAGGAATAGTAGCATTAGTAGTAGTAGGAACACCATACACTTAACACTCCCAACTCTCCCTTCCAGACCCTAGTAGTAGCAGCAGTAATAGTAGTAGTAGCAGTAGTAGTAGTAGTAGTAGTAGTAGTATCAACACTAACCACTCATTATTTCTCTACTGGTGATCTCCTGGCTTTCCTTACTGAGTCTTGGTCATCCTCTTTTAGAGATTTTGGTGAAACTTTTGCTGTTGCCTTGGACATATCAAAAGCTTTTGATAGAGTCTGGCACAAAGCTTTGATTTCAAACTATCCTCCTACGGCTTCTATCCTTCTCTCTGTAACTTCATCTCAAGTTTTATTTCTGACCATTCTATTGATGCTGTGGTAAACGGTCACTGTTCTTCTCCTAAATCTATTAACAGTGGTGTTCCTCAGGGTTCTGTCCTGTCACCAACTCTTCCTATTATTCATCAGTGACTTTCTAAAACCAAACTTGTTCTCCTATGCACTCCTATACTGATGATACCACTCTGCACTTATCCATGTCTTTTCATAGACGTCCAACCCTTCAGGAAATAAACAGTTCACGCAGGGAAGCCACAGAACGCCTCACTTCTGATCTCTCTAAAATCTCTGACTGGGGCAGACCAAACTAGTTATTGCTCACTGCCTAAAAAAAATCAATTCTTCCATCTATCAACTCGACACAACCTTCCAGACAACTATCCCCTCTTCTTCAATGACACTCAACTGTCCTCCTCTTCTACACTGCCACACTCCCCTGCCTGTTTTCCCTTGGTACAAGCTTCTCATGTGATGGCTCACCCATAATTTTCCTCACATAATGGGTCCTGGCAAGCTTGACAGTGAAGAAAAGTGTTGCGATGGTGTTTGTTCAAGAAGGGATCAGTAATTGTGAGACAGGAAGGAAGATTGCAAATTCAGAAGCAGCTGTCATCTGGGTGGCGGATGGAGGCCGCTCACCCCCGGTCATCCTGCAGCTCACAGGCCTCTTCTGACCGGGAGAAAGATGGCGCAGCAATTAAGTGTTCACCGTGCATGTGTTTTGTCAACTTATTATTCCTGTATCTGTCTTCCTTTTTTGCCCTTAGCCTTTCTCTCAGGAGTGGCAGCTGTGCCCAGCACTGGTACTGCCCTGGCCACTTGTGTCACAGCTGTCTTTGATCTCCCCGTCTTCCTTCCAGCCCCATGGTTACTGACCTTGACTCAAACACCATCACGACACTCTCTTCCCTGTTAAACTTGCCGGGATCCATTGTAATGTAAGGGGTATTGAATGTGAGCGATGAAACGAGAAGGTAGTGGCAAGGGGGAAACGTACAGGGGAGCGCAGGAGAGACACCTCTCTCCACTGTGCCTGACAGTCTCTCAGTGATTGAAAGACTGAGCATAACATCTTCAGGGCACGTGAGTTGCCATGCATGACAATTTGGCACTTTTTCCATGTCTTCTTATTTGAGTAGACATATCATATCATAGTGAAAAGTCTAGTTTATCCTGTATGTGGAGACCTTCAAGTTACAATACAGCCCACTGCTTTAAGAGTTAAATGTGCACGTCAATGTTTTCTGTCGTGCCTTCTTTGCTGTGTAATGTTGTGGTGAAATGGTTAAATTCTGGACTGAGTTGTGAGTCATGCAGCAGGAGTACACATTTAAGAGTTAAATGTGCACGTTAATGTTTTCTGTCGTGCCTTCTTTGCTGTGTAATGTTGTGGTGAAATGGTTAAATTCTGGACTGAGTTGTGAGTCATGCAGCAGGAGTACAGATGTGTGTCTTCCCCGCAGGTGGTAACACGGAGAGGAAGTGGAAGAAACCTTGGGACGCTCCCATAACTCAGGAGCAAGAATTACACCTTACTGGAACCTTGTGACTGACAGGTGGTGGTGACTGCAGGAACCAATTCAGGTGAACATTGTGTTTTGTTGCTACACTTGAGAATCCTCTATCCTAAATAAAAAATTGGCAAACTTTTTTTTATTTTCTGGCCAATCCTGTTTACCTTGAGGGCATGACCTGTACTCTGCCAGAAACTTTATTCCCTGGCCAATTATTATTATTATTTTTTTTTTATATTACCTTGAGGGCATGACCTGTACTCTCAGAAAGATTGCCTGAAACTTTATTTCCTGGCCAATTATTATTATTTTTTTTTATATTACCTTGAGGGCATGACCTGTACTCTCTGAAAGGTTGGCAAACAAAGATACTATTGACATGTCATTATGTTCAAGATTGTACACAAGATGGAATACTGAATGTTTATTGTTTTACTGTGAATGTTAAGTGAATAATAAATACACAACAGGATAATAAACATGGCACTTGTTTTCTTTATTACTGAAGTGCTGGAATGTACAAAACTTGTCTCAAGCCTGAATGAAGGTGGTGGTGGTGGTGGTGCTTGTTGAGTACAGAAGAGAGGGACTTCCTACATTCTTCCTTCCCAGACTGGAGTGGATTGGAGAACATTTGCAGCAGGGTCTTGGAGGAACAACACTTGCAAATTCTTGTGTCTTTGTGTCAACTTGAGTGAGGAGCAAACTCTTCCTGGTGAAACTGCCCACAACTCTTGTGCCTCTGCAGGTGTTGAATGAAGGTTGCCTGTCGGTCCTGCCATGACTTAAGGGAATTTCACGCGTTCTTCCTGCCGTCAACTGCTTGACAGTCTTCCTCCTGCTTAAAATTCTTGACACACTCTTCTTATTGCAACTTGACTCTTCCTTGATTGCAATGAAAACTCTTGTACCAGGACCTCTGTTTTGTCCTGACAATACTTAACACCTCATGTAGGGCTTGAAGGCTTGAAGGTCGTGATGCTCGGCCTCTCTTCCTGGTGAAGCTTGATTCCCCAATTGCAATGGAGTATGTCAGGCCCAGTGTGACAGCACTATTTGATAACCAGATGCCAATATTGCAGAAGCAGGTGCTGATAGAGATTCCTGCAGGCTGTTCATAGGATGGTGAAGTGGAAGCCACACACTTCACACCTGCAAGGAATACAGACCATTAGTTCCTAGACATGTGAAGCTTGTTGTATGTGCTGAGATTCCTTGTAATGACTTTTTGATAACTGATTCCCTACAAAACTCCAAACAAAAATAATAGGTCTCTCTTAGGCATAGGAGATGTGCCAAGATTCCCTAAAAAAACTAAGACTACACAAGAAATATCATAGGAAAACGGAAAAAGTTTGACAAGCATTGCACAAGCACTCTCAAACTAAATTTATCTGTGCTGTATACCTTTCACCTAACTCCTCTGACTATAAGAAATTCTTTGACTACTTAACTTCCAAAGTGGAGCACATTCTGACCCTCTTCCCTTTTGCAGAGATCTCCATTCTTGGAGAATTCAATGTTCACCACCAGCTTTGGCTTTCCTCTCTCCCTTCATTGACCATCCTGGTGAACTAGCCTTCAACTTTGCTATCCTCCACGACCTAGAGCAATTGGTGCAACACCCTACTCGTATTCCTGACCGTCTTGGAGATACGCCCAATATTCTTGATCTTTTCCTGACCTCTAATCTTTCTGCTTATGCTGTCACCCTTTCTTCTCCATTGGGCTCCTCCGATCACAATCTCATATCTGTATCTTGTCCTATCACTCCAATCCCTCCTCAAGATCCTCCTAAGTGAAAGTGCCTCTGGCGTTTTGCCTCTGCTAGTTGAGATGACCTGAGGAGGTATTTTGCTGATTTTCCTTAGAATGACTACTGCTTCCATGTCAGAGACCCGTCTCTGAGTGCTGAGCGCATAATAGAGGTGATAGTGTCTGGCATGGAGGCGTATATTACTCACTCTTTTTCTCGACATAAACCTTCCAAACCTCGGTTTAACACAGCTTGTTCTCGTGCTATACATGATAGAGAGGTGGCCCACAAAAGGTACTTAAACCTTCCATCACCAGAATCTCATGCACTTTATATTTCTGCCCGGAACCATGCCAAGTCTGATCTCCAACTAGCCAAAAACTCCTTCATTGACAGTGTCAAAACCTTTCAAGATCTAACTCCCCTAGTGACTTCTGGCATCTAGCCTAAAATATCTCCAATAACTTTGCTTCTTCTTTCCCTCCTTTATTTCAATCAGATGGAACCACTACTATCACATCCATTTCTAAAGCTGAACTCTTCGCTCAAACCTTTGCTAAAAACTCTATCTTGGATAATTCTGGGTTTGTTCCTCCCTCTCCCCCACCCTCTGACTACTTCATGCTACCTATTAAAATTTTTCGCAATGATGTTTTCCATGCCCTCGCTGGCCTAAACCCTCAGAAGGCTTATGGACCTGATGGGGTCCCTCCTATTGTTCTCCGAAACTGTGCCTCCGTGCTTGCACCTCGCCTAGTCAAACTCTTTCAGCTCTGTCTGTCAACATCTACCTTTCCTTCTTGCTGGAAGTTTGCCTACATTCAGCCTGTTCCTAAAAAAGGGTAACCATTCTAATCCTTCAAACTACCATCCTATTGCTCTAATTTCCTGCCTATCTAAAGTTTTTGAATCTATCCTGAACAGGAAGATTCTTAAACATTTATCACTTCACAACCTTCTATATGATCGCCAGTATGGGTTCCGTCAAGACCGCTCTACTGGTGATCTTCTGGCTTTCCTTACTGAGTCTTGGTCATCCTCTTTGAGAGATTTTGGTGAAACTTTTGCTGTTGCCTTGGACATATCAAAAGCTTTTGATAGAGTTTGACACAAAGCTTTGATTTCCAAACTACCCTCCTACGGCTTCTATCCTTCTCTCTTTAACTTCATCTCAAGTTTCCTTTCTGACCGTTCTATTGCTGCTGTGGTAGACGATCACTGATCTCCTAAATCTATTAACAGTGGTGTTCCTCTGGGTTCTGTCCTGTCACCCACTCTCTTATTATTCATTAATGATCTTCTAAACCAAACTTCTTGTCCTATCCACTCCTATGCTGATGATACCACCCTGCACTTTTCCACGTCTTTTCATAGACGTCCAACCCTTCAGGAAGTAATCATTTCACGCAGGGAAGCCACAGAACGCTTGACTTCTGATCTTTCTAAAATTTCTGATTGGGGCAGAGCAAACTTGGTATTGTTCAATGCCTCAAAAACTCAATTCCATCTATCAACTCAACACAACCTTCCAGACAACTATCCCCTCTTCTTCAATGACATTCAACTATCCCCCTCTTCTACATGGAACATCCTCGGTCTGTCCTTTACTTACAATCTGAACTGGAAACTTCACATCTCATCTCTAGCTAAAACAGCTTCTATGAAGTTGGGTGTTCTGAGACGTCTCCGCCAGTTTTTTTCACCCCCCCCAGCTACTAACTCTGTACAAGGGCCTTATCCGTCCATGTATGGAGTATGCTTCACATGTCTGGGGATTTCCACTTGTACTGCTCTTTTAGACAGGGTGGAATCAAAAGTTTTTCGTCTCATCAACTCCTCTCCTCTAACTGTCTTCAGCCTCTCTCTCACCGCCGCAATGTTGCATCTCTAGCTGTCTTCTACCGCTATTTTCATGCTAACTGTTCTTCTGATCTTACTAACTGCATGCCTCCTCTCCTCCCATGGCCTCGCTGTACAAGACTTTCATCTTTCTCTCACCCCTATTCTGTCCACCTTTCTAACGCAAGAGTTAACCAGTATTCTCAATCATTCATCTCTTTCTCTGGTAAACTCTGCAACTCCCTGCCTGCTTCTGTATTTCCACCTTCCTATGACTTGAATTCCTTCAAGAGGGAGGTTTCAAGACACTTATCCACCAATTTTTAACTACTGGTTTGGAGTCTTTTATGGGACTGGCATTTCAGTGGGCATTTTTTTTATTGGATTTTTGTTACCCTTGGTCAGTGTCCTTCCTACATCAAAAAAAAAAAAAAAAAAAATGTGAGAACTGTGCCGAGATTTGATATGAAATGTGTCTAAATTCCATACTGTCACATTCAAGAAACGAAAATTGAAAGAAAGGAAAGCACCGGGTAGAGAAAATCTGAAAAGTACGGCAGTATAACGTTTGAAGCCAAGAAATGTGTTTAATAAATATGTCCCTATTATAATTTAAAAGCAAAAATTTGAAGAATTATGTAGAGTAGAAGAAAACACCAGATAGAAGAAATTTGCATGGCATCACAGAAATTTCAATGACACCACAATATATACACAAGTATAAAAGATGAACCTGATTAAAAAATTGCTATCTCTGCACTCATGAAAAACACAAATAAAAATTTAAAATTTGAAAAGAAGTCATTTTAAACTTTGGCCCATACCTTTTATTAGTTTTATTCATAGACAGTTTATGGTTGCAGAAATACAACAATTTTAAGTGTAGTCCATCTTTTTGAAACCCACTATATAAAGAAAAGGTCAGATAAGGGAAAGAATTTTGAAGCCAAATACATGAGCAAATATAGTACAAGAAAATATTTATCAGATGAATAACAAATTAGGAAGATAACTATTTGAAATAAGCCAACTTTGAGGTGAACTGGGTAAAAAAAAAAAAAATAATAATAAAAATAAATAAAAATCTAGTTTAATAGAACAAAGCAGCAATAGAAAAGTCTAATGCAAATTTAGAATGTAAATGTGTGTGTGTGTGTGTGTTTGTGTGTGTGTGTGAGAGAGAGAAGGGGTTATGTCTTTTTTGAGTGCATGACCATTCTTTTGGCTGCCTGACTAGGTTTTTGAGTGCATCACCAGTTTTTTTAAGTCATTAGTTTTTTGAGTGCATCACGAGTTTTTTTTTTTTTTGAGTGCACCACCAGGTTTTTGAGTGTCACCAGATTTTTTGAGTGTTACCAGTTTTTGAGTGCATCAGTTTTTTTTTGAGTGCATCACCAGTTTTTTTTGTCACCAGTTTTTCGAGTGCATCACCAATTTTTTTTGAGTGCATCACCAGTTTTTTGAGTGTATCACCAATATTTTTTGAGTATATCACCAGTTTTTTTTGTCACCATTTTTTTTTGTCACCAGTTTTTTGAGAGCATCAATTTTTTTTGAGTGCATCACCTGATTTTTTGAGTGTCACCAGTTTTTTTAGTGCATCACCAGTTTTTTTTTTGAGTGCATCATCAGTTTTTTTGAGTGTCACCAGATTTTTGAGTGTATCACCAGTTTTTTTTTGAGTGTCACCAGATTTTTGAGTGCATCACCGGTTTTTTTGTCACCAGATTTTTGAGTGCATCACCAGTTTTTTTGTCACCAGATTTTTTAGTGCATCACCAGTTTTTTTGTCACCAGATTTTTGAGTGCATCACCAGTTTTTTTGTCACCAGATTTTTTAGTGCATCACCAGTTTTTTTGTCACCAGATTTTTTAGTGCATCACCAGTTTTTTTGAGTGTCACCAGATTTTTGAGTGCATCATCAGTTTTTTTTTGAGTGTCACCAGATTTTTGAGTGTATCACCAGTTTTTTTGAGTGTCACAAGATTTTTGAGTGCATCACCAGTTTTTTTGAGTGTCATTAGTATTTTGTGTGTGTGTGAGCGCGTGGGCGTGTGTGAGCGCGTGGGCGTGTGTGAGCGCGTGGGCATGAGAGTGCGTGGACATAAAAGTACGTTGGTGTGCGAGTGCGTGGGTGTGCGAGTGCGTGAGTGTGCGAGTGCGTGGGTGTGAGTGTGTGGGCGTATGTGTGAGCGTGCGTGGGTGTGGATGTGCGTGGGTGTGCATATACCGTTACTAAAGGTAGGTAGGTGTGTGTGTGTGTGTGTGATAATGAATAAGGGAAATAATGACCAATCGTAGTTAACAAGCCAACTGCCACTCAGCACAGCGAATAAGCAGAGGGACCACAAAATAGCAGCCACGGACACACCAATCCAACATGATTTTACGTGCTTATATAATATAATCTCAAATTCACTTCCTTAATTATCACCTCAGTAAGCTTAATCAGACGTCAATCACCTGGACAAACAAGCAACCAACTTACCATCTGATCAGCATACTTCTCTCACCTGACAAATTAAATAACGTCACCTGCAGTCTAATCACCCTGGCAGCTTATTCCCTCGCAAATTGCTAAACTTCTATAACTTCCCATCTCTCACCTGATAAGCTTAACTACGTCACTTTGCCAGTGTTGTAATCACCATCTGTTCAACCTAATCACACCTACCCAACCTCACCTGGTCAACCTATATCAGCTCAGCCTAATCACATTACCTAACATGGCTTATCTAATCACCAAACATGGACAAACCTACCCATCCTTATTCTCACGTATTCATCCTTATCATTCATAATCTCATAGGTTACGCCTCAATTCCACCCACTGAATAATAATCTAACAATCTTCCTATTACCAAACTCTTACCTTCACTCCTTCACCGCCTCCTTCAGCCTTCCGCCACAAGACCACCGCACCTCGACGTCTCTCGCTGCGAGTCGTGGAAGGGGCCGAGCGGGGACGCCAGGCTGGAGGAAAACGAGACAATGATCCCTATTCTGAAACACTTCTGCGCCGCACCTCCACTAAACTGATAAGACTCTAAATGAAGTTGCACAGGTTTTCAAAAGATGTTTTTATGGTTCTAGTGACAGATTAACACGATTTCTATATTATTAACAGGAGAAATGCATTTAAAACCCGGCTATTCAGAACCTGTCATCATTTGAAAGGAAAAAAAAAAATGTGGTGAGACAAATGAAGCGTTTCAGAATACGTAGGTGTTGTTTTGCTTGTTGTCCACTGTATAAAAGATGCAACGCGAGTTTCTGCAAATACTGAAAGAGGTGAAGGAACGTGCAATTCTAAGTAGGAAATGTTCTATACACATATGCATTTTAAGGCTTTGTTTACCCGTCAGAGGAGTTGAAAATGTATGGGACTCGTTGGTGTGCTGCTATGCGTGTAGCTGACGTGAAGAACAGACGGCTGCATTGTCGCAGCCTCGGAGGTGCCACTTAATCTTATTTTTTGCAGGCTGTGGAATATTGCAGTATCTTATAACAAGACAAATGGTATTAAAAAGCATGTGATTTACCAATAAGCATTACACGACAACATTATTGCGGTGATTATAAGTACTCCTTTAAAATGCTAAGTGGCATCATCACTCAGCTGTTTTCAAGGTCGCTCGGACTCGGTGCCCTCCTCCGCTCCTCCCTCGCTTCGATGATGCCACGTAGTATTTTACAGGAGAGAGAGAGAGAAAGAGAGAGAGAGAGAGAGAGAGAGAGAGAGGGAAGCTAAGCATTAAGAAGCTGTTTCATTATCATTTCCTACGAGGCTGTTTCTTACTACGCTCCTTCCCCGACGTGCGCGCGCGTGTGTGTGTGTGTGTGCTTATTTGTATAGCAGTATGTCGTTCTATGTAAGCTCGTTTTAAGCGGGCGTACGTTTGGTTTAATTAAATGCCAATAAACACCAATATCACTGTAATAAAAAAAAAAAAAAAGAACGCAGATATCAAACACTACTGAGAGAGAGAGAGAGAGAGAGAGAGAGAGAGAGAGAGAGAGAGAGAGAGAGAGAGAGAGAGAGAGAGAGAGAGAGAGACTGTATATTGAATCAAAACTCCAACCGCCAGAGTCTGAAGATAAATCAACATAATAATTTTTGGGCAAGTCAGCAGACAAACCTCGCAGCCTTCATCACACTACCATTGGGTGACACCGCGCTTCGTTAGTGCCACACAAAGCTGTTCTGGGAAGGAGTGACACGTTTGCAAGGCGTGGCACTGGTCACTACAACGTCGCCACACATTTAGGGAAGTACTCTAGTGATACGAAATAAAAAAAAAGTCTGGATAACTGTGAAGGGTAGACAATGTATGCTTCCTTTTTTTCTTTTGATACTGTTCATTTTGTCTGCCTGGGTGAGTAATGTAATAATTTCACCATGCTGTCATTGAACCCCTGGGCAATAATAAGACTGGAATAATAAGAGTGCTACTGTGAAGGAAAAATATAATGATTCTTTTTTTTTTCTATCAGTTTTGTTCAACATCGGGTTTTTTCTTTTTTTTGGGGGGTGGGTGGGTGAGCAATGTAATGATTTCACTAAACTACGGTGAAGTACTCTAGTGATCTGGAATGATAAGGCTGTCTGGATGGCACTGTGAACGGAGGAGAACAATGTATATTTTTCCTTTAAATTTTGTTCCATTTCGTCTGTTTTTTATTTATTTATTTATTTTCTTTTATGTAGGAGCGAAGTAATAATGCTTACGTGTTGTGCCGCACGGTGCACTGCCCAGGAATGTAGTACGTGTAATGTAGCAACAGCTGACCCTTCTATGCCTCAGCCACGGTTATAAAAATGAAAGGATACTCTGGGCACAAACACCACCTGTCGCCAGTGTTACCTGATGACACTTGAAGGTGGTGAGTTGATGAATGTATCTCCACTTGGCGGGAACTGTCCGTTGTGTGTCGTGTAGAGAGAGAGAGAGAGAGAGAGAGAGAGAGAGAGAGAGAGAGAGAGAGAGAGAGAGAGAGAGAGAGAGAGAAAGCTTTTCGTCTCATCAACTCCTCTCCTCTAACTGACTGTCTTCAGCCTCTCTCTCACCGCCGCAATGTTGCATCTCTAGCTGTTTTCTACCGCTATTTTCATGCTAACTGCTCTTCTGATCTTGCTAACTGCATGCCTCCCCTGCTTCCGCGGCCTCGCTGCACAAGACTTTCTTCTTTCTCTCACCCCTATTCTGTCCACATCTCTAACGCAAGAGTTAACCAGTATTCTCAATCATTCATCCCTTTCTCTGGTAAATTCTGGAACTCCCTACCTGCTTCTGTATTTCCACCTTCCTATGACTTGAATTCCTTCAAAAGGGAGGTTTCAAGACACTTATTCATCAATTTTTGACCACTGTTTTGACCCTTTTATGGGACTGGGATTTCAGTGGGCATATTTTTTTTTATTGGATTTTTGTTGCCCTTGGCCAGTGTCCTTCCTACATAAAAAACTCTCTCTCTCTCTCTCTCTCTCTCTCTCTCTCTCTCTCTCTCTCTCTCTCTCACACACACACACTAGAAAATGAATGAAGGTTTAGGAGTGAGGCGTAAGATTAAAGGAGCGACTAAAATCAAGGAACGAAGGTCCTTTGACAGCCTTAGAAAATTGCATCATACAGCAAAGTTACAACACAGACCAGAGAAGTTTCCGTGTCACACTCAATAGAACCTGTGTCTATGAAGGAGTGACTCACCCCAGTGCTGCAAGAAAATTATGCCTCTTCATCCGGTACCACCAAAACACTAAACAAGAGGACATAGAAACCTGTGTAAAAAAAAAAAAAATAAAAAAAAAAATAAATAAAAAAATCTTTATAAATTACCTGTTCTGTCTGATTATGACCAACTCACTGTTCCACATATTTCACAAACTGCTGTGTGGAATTGTTTTGCGAACAGTGAGCAAAGGTGTTAGCAGCCTTGTCCCTATGATTTCTGAGTGTTTGCGTCTTAAGCCTCACTGCTGACTATACCCCCTCCGCCCCGAAAGTGATGTAAAATTGAGAAAACTCTAACCTGATGGAATTACGGTAGAATTGCAAAAGACAGGAGTCACTGAGGAAGATGCAAGGGATAGAAACAACTGGAGGAGATTGGTACATGGCGATAACCCATGACACCAGGGAAACTGCCAAAGACGACACAGTGAGTGGGGCGTCGGGCCTGGTGGCAAAGGCGAGAGGCGAGTAGTGGGCGGAGCAAAAACCCTCACCACCTGCTCCCCACTGATTGGATGGCAGCTTCAAATACATAACAAGGTAATTCTATTTTCCCTGCAGGCGCCCTGAACTCCTGCCAAAGCCTTATTTGCACTAGGATTTAGAGATCTCTAAGCTGGAAACAGGAGGCCACATTCTCTAGAATTTCCGAGAGGACACAGCCGCTTCAGCGATCAGTCCACCAGCATCTGTGCATTCCGCGGCTGTGTGCTGTGTGGTTGTACTGCTGTGTGGCTGTGTGGCTGTGTGACTATGTGCTGCGTGGCTGTGTGTTGTGTGGCTGTGCTGTGCTGTGTGTGTGTGTGTGTGTGTGTGTGTGTGTGTGTGTGTGTGTGTGTGTGTGTGTGTGGGTGGTCGAGTGGCTGTGTGCTGTGTGGCTGTGTGGGTGTGTGCTGTGTGTTGTGTGTTGTGTGGCTGTGTGCTGTGTGGATTTGTGTTGTGTGGCTGTGCTGTGTAGCTGTGTGTGTGTGTGTGTGTGTGTGTGTGTGTGTGTGTGTGTGTGTGTGTGTGTGTGATTGAGTGTGTGTGTGTGAGTGTGTGATTGAATGGCTGTGTGCTGTGTGGCTCTGCCTTTGTGGCTGTGCTGTTTGGCTGTGTTGAACAGCGGCTCCTGTTGCTGCTGCTGCCGCTGCTATTACTACTCGTGTTGCAAAGTTTAAAATAAAAACTATCACTGAGAATCCAGAAACACAAGCGTGAGGCCAGTACAGCAGTTATCCGTGTGTGTGTGTGTGTGTGTTTCCAGAGCTGTGCATTCAGGTCACTTTATCTGTGACAATTAGAAAAAAACAAAAAATTACTATCTCGGCGGGAAGCACTCAGAGATTATAAATTGCGATACACAAACTCAAATCTTTCAGATGTTCATATTATATATATATATATATATATATATATATATATATATATATATATATATATATATATATATATATATATATATATATATATATATATATATATATATATATATATATATATATGGAGAGAGAGAGAGAGAGAGAGAGAGAGAGAGAGAGAGAGAGAGAGAGAGAGAGAGAGAGAGAGAGAGAGAGAGAGAGAGAGAAATGAATCAGAAATGAGACATGCATGAACCAGCAATGAAACATGAGTGAGGAAGGAGTTTAAGCAGAGGTGACCCAGGAGTGAGACAGTACAGGGCAGAGTGACGCAGAAATGATGGGGGTGTTGGAAAGGTGAGGCAGGGTAAGGTAGGGTTAGTCTGAAATGGAGACGAGGCAGGAGATAAGCAGGAAAGGACAGATGGAAGCAGGAGAGTGGCAGCACCAGACAGTAGTAGTACCTCTTCTTCTTCTTCCTTAACTAATACTCCTGGCAAACCGCCTTTCGCTGCACACCAGACACTGGGTATATGGTGGTCTTCATATTATTAAGTGGACGCCGTATGGAAGTAATCAGTAACCTCTCCCTCTTCCTCCTCTTCCCCGGATACATCTTCACCAGAGACATGGAGACCAACACTCATGTAATAGGACAGGGATGGGGCAACGTGAATAGGAATGGACGGAACGTGGGGCAACAGTCCCTCGCCACCCTCACGCGGTGTGCTGTCCTGCCCTCTCCCTGGAATGTCAACAGTAATTAAGGACCACAAAATATTACAAGCAATTCAACATAATTTTCTCCCTGCTGTTGGATTCGACGTCGTCTACGTGGTCGATCATAATTAACTCTTTGACTGGTAATGACAGGCACTTGTTACTTCATTTCAGTAAGCCTTCATGATTTAACTGTGGAAAGTGTCAAACTACAAGCGGTAGAAAGTCTGAAATGCTGTGTCACTCCTTTAGATGTCATTGGTGTGTCTCCAGATCACATATTCATCTAGAGTGGTAGATGAATGGAATGGACTCAGTAATCAGATTGTTAGTGCTGAATCATTAGGGAGCTTTAAAAGATCAGACAAATTTATGGATGGAGATGATAAATGGAAATAGGCAGATGTGTTTCATACAGGGACCGCCATGTGTAGGCCTGATTGCTTCTCGCAACTTCCCTGATTTTCTTTTGCTCTTATGTTCTCATACACAACAGATGTAGACATACCATTTCAATATAACCTACAATGACCTAACCTATCATTTACTTGAACTTGAAGAGATGGCAAAGATGTTAAATGGTTTAAACTGAATATGCTAAAATATGAGAAAATAAGCCACTTGTGAATGGAGCAGCGCAAAGCAGTGGAGGAGATTTTCTCGTGAACCAGTAAGGAGATGCCTGGAGGTGTTGTACATGTCTTTGAGTAGAGAGACTGGTGCAGAGTGACAAAGTTTAGCCACCTTGGTTATATTCCGGGTGGATTGTGTTAAGATGAGCTAGGTTAGATTACATTGTTTTAGCTTAGTTATCTTAACCTAGATTAGATAACTTAGGTTAGTTTGGTATGACAGTTTAATTTAGCTTATTTTAAATCGTATTACCCAAGCTAGATTTGGATTATATAGATTCAAAGAGGGCAACTCAGAAACTAAGGTGGCTGGTCTTCCATGTCATTCCGAGTGTTTATTAAGAAATTAAAAATAATAATAAGAAAAGAAGACAAATAGACTTTAGCACCTATTGATAAGCAAGAGGCGTGGAAAGCTGTTCACCTCCCCGACACCTGACGCGACCCCACTTCCATAATGCACTGCAGGTTGTCCTAAAGAGGATGAAGTAACACTTGTGAACACGCTGTTGTAAGGAAGGTCAAGTAACAAGACGATAAAGACGATTGTGCATTTTTCTGGTTCCTCATCATTATCCCCTCAAAATTTACATACTAATCCCAAAACACATCACCGCCAGAATAGAAACTACTGCCATAAAATATCAAGGTGTCGACAGAATGCATAACAGAAAAGAACGAGCGCTGCATTGCTCATCACTTTCAACGAAATATGTGTAAGAGCAAATCTCCTGCGTATACACGAGTTTATCCCAGATATTGCATCAGATGAACGGCTCCTATGCAGCCCACGTATCCTCGGCGCCGCGTGGCCTACCAGCCTGCACTGTCCGTCAGCCAGTCACTGCAGCAGGAGGAGAAAGACTGGCAGCAAGAAAGACAGGGAGGCAGACAGGCAGAGCATTATCCTGTCCTAATTGGAAGGATCGGCGTGGCGGAAGTAGCCTTTTCCTTCACTATCCTACATGTGTTAGTTCAATATAGTGCAATTCAACACAAACAGCACAACAAAGGCTAGAGAATCTGTACTGTTTGTTCTGCCGCGGTGTTTTCTTGTGCGTGCATTGCGTTTGTACTCCGCGAACTGGCGATGAGATACAAATGGCGCAAGAAGGAGGATTACCAAAAGGCTGCGCGCTGGAAGGTAATGTGACTGGTGTTAACGTCACCTCTGCACTTTGCTCCTTGCACTCCCGCGTACAATGGCCGCGCTTACCCTCACAATATTACGGTGAATTAGCGCATGTGTGTGTGTGTGTGTGTGTGTGTGTGTGTGTGTGTGTGTGTGTGTGTGTGTCGCCGCGGTACAGGAGTGGTTTCAACGGGGAAAATAATATAATGAAGAAGAAGAAGAAGAAGAAGAAGAAGAACTACAATGACGACGACAACAACAACAACAACAATAACAACAACAATGACAAGAACAAGAAGGAAATGATGACGATGATGATAATGCTAACAGCTATACAAAACAGAGCACATGAACATAAATCATCGTATTAATTCATAAATTCTTTTGCAACCGATGTGCACATGAACAGAAAGGAAGAACAAGCAGCAGTAGATCTATTGACCCTCAGGCTCCTGTTTGTAATAATCTGCTCTCTCCAAAGTAAGAAACGTAGCGTAGTTAAGGCGAAGGCTGTGAGGTTATTGATCGTCTCCATGAAGCATAACAACACACAGTATGCACACTCTTACGTACCATATCGGATATTCATACGTACTACATCTTATAAGACGCAGCACGTGTCCTAATCCCCTATGGTCGTACTGAACGCGCGGGTTTATCAACGTGAATTACAACCACGATACATGCAAGTTGTGTTCACAGTGGACACTTCAGCACGCGACATTCCTGCCTCCATTCTCACGCGCGTCCCTCTCCTTTCATTAATTTGACGTCAGCCTGAGGTAAGACTGAATATACTCGCACACTCAAGGTTCCCAGCACTAAATTAAAAGATTACGCACCGGGCAAGGTTGTGAGTCGACTGAACAAGGCGACAAAAGTGTACAGTTGTTAAAGTGAGTGCGGGAGCTGTTGGTTAAAGAGATTTATGGGTAGTAATGCGAGGTGGATATAGACAAACATGTTTTATACAGAGACAGCCACTGATAAGTCTACAGGCAGGCTTCGTGCAGTTTCATATATGGTCTTATGCACTAGAGTGAGTACTGGTGGTTGGTGAGGTCTGGTTGTGTGTGGAGGCATTTGGGCAGACTGAAGCCATCAAGTATTTGGTGGCACTGATTGGGAAGGGACGGAAGTGTTAGAGGGAAGGTGAAAGGGTAGCAGAGAGGAGAAAAACAGAAGGGAAAGGCAGTTACTGTTTTACGGCATCATGCAAAGCTGAAAACATTGTGTGCGGGAAGACATTTGAAGAGAAATATAGTTTTACAGTAACATTTGTATATTTGCTGTGTTTGAAAAATTCCAGTTTGATGGTAAAAGGAACAGCGTGTTCAGTTCACACCCATCACTCGGTTCCAAGAGATCACGGGTTCGAATCCCAGGCAGAGAGGAGATAGATTATGTTTACCTGCTGTCACGCCGCAGTCTGTGTTCACCTGGGAAGAAACTCGTCATGCAAACCACTGAAGCCGCAAATATATGCTATAGTCTCTCTTTCTGTTACCTCTAATATATATATATACTGTTCTATACACTTTTTTTTTTTTATCTCATTTAACTTGACTATTTTCCTTGATATCGTTTCTTGTATTCCCTTTACTGTTACATTTAATTTACCTATTATTATTATTATTATTATTATTATTATTATTATTATTATTATTACTATATTTTTTGACGTCCGGGTCTCCTGCTCTATCAGGGGCAAGACGGTGCCTGCTAAAGAAGGACTTTGGTTTTTCCCACAGACATATTATAATAACAACAATAACAACAGCTTCCACAACAGCGTGCTAAAAATAGTGAAGATACCCTGACTTAGATACAGTGTTCCTTGCATATGCGCCTCTCTTCCCTCACGGCTTTCCTGCCCTCCCTCCCTGTACCATTAATCATCCCGTGTTGGTATTTCATAGATAACGCTTCGCCGAATTTGCTAACTGTATAGATATAACCCTGCTTAAGACACGCCATGTCGCCATGCTGACTCCCTCCCTCGTACGTGGCTCCCATCGCGTGATGCTCCGCGTCTTATGATCTACTTATCTATTTTTATAAAGTGTGATAATGTGTACACAGGTTTTCACGAGACACTGTTGTTTTCGAGTGATTCTTGGACCTGACCTAACCTAATCTAATCTACCCTAACCAAACTAAACTAAAGAAAACAAAAGAAAACCAAATCTAGCCTAATCTAACTTGACCGACTCGAACCCAAACCAACCTCACCTAGTCTCGCTCAACTTGATCTAACCTAACCAAACCTAATCCAAACGAAACCTAATCTAACTTAACCAAACCAACCAAATTCAATCAAACACAACGAAACCTAACCTGAGAGAACTTAATGTACCCCAACCCTACCTAAGCCAAGTCAAACTAAACCACACACACACACTGTTTATTAGCGTAAGGAATAGGCCCATACATAAATGATAAGGGCTGAACTATACGGTATGACATATGAGAGAGAGAGAGAGAGAGAGAGAGAGAGAGAGAGAGAGAGAGAGAGAGAGAGAGAGAGAGAGAGAGAGAGAGAGAGAGAGAGAGAGAGAGAGAGAGAGAGAGAGAATCAGTGTGCCTTCTGCAGCTGTGGAGAAGGAAAGGAGGATGCAGGGGAGATGATGAAGAGGAGGAGGAGGAGGAGGAGGAGGAGGAGGAGGAGGAGAGAAAGGAATATGATGAATAACAATTAGAATAAAAAAGAAACGAATAAAACTGAGACAAAACAATAATAAACAGAAACAAACAAAACAAAGATAAACAAGAAATAAAACAGGAGGAAAATGACTAAAAAAAAAACACTGAACATGGAAAATGATAAACAGTTGGAAAAATAAAAAGTATTATACACGTATAAAGGATTACACGTACCCACACACGCGCACACACACAGACATACATACAGACAAAGACACAGACACACACACACACACACACACACACACACACACACAGACCTAAATTTCTTGCTGTATTAAATTACCACTTAATTAAGAGGAAACATATATTCCATAACGAGAAGGGATAGACATTAGAACCACCACCACCACCACCATCATCACAGGACGATAAGGCAAGACATTTCACTAAATTCACATCAACACATATTGACTTTTTTGGTGGTGTTTTTATTCCATGGCATGTTCATATCTGTTATTCAGTGGAGTCTCTCTCTCTCTCTCTCTCTCTCTCTCTCTCTCTCTCTCTCTCTCTCTCTCTCTCTCGTAATTACAGCAAGATTTTATATATTATTTCTAAATTCTCCTTCGTAACGCCAGACCGCCTGCTGTTTTAACGTTGAGTTGAGAGAGAGAGAGAGAGAGAGAGAGAGAGAGAAAGTATCGCGTTGAATGTCTCTCCCTCTCCCCTTCACACCAATTTCTCTCTCTCTCTCTCTCTCTCAACTCAACTCAACTCAAAAAACAAAAAACACAACTCTCACTGAGCCTATCCACTTTTCCTGTGTTTCCATCTTTCCACTTGTCGCGCGCGTGTGTGTGTGTGTGTGTGTGTGTGTGTGTGTGTGTGTGTGTGTGTTCCAGACTTCTTGATATGTCTTTCTCCTTTAAATACATTATCATTCTATGTACCTGCACATTTCATCTAGAGAGAGAGAGAGAGAGAGAGAGAGAGAGAGAGAGAGAGAGAGAGAGAATGGCAGGCAGTATGATATATAGAAACATAACAAGATAACACTAGAAACAATACCATATTAATAGATTTACTCTATTTAGAACAACCTCAACGTGCCCAAACACTAAGAAAGAGACGAAAGTTATTTATAGAAATAGAAGATTCTTTTGGCAAGGAACTGAGGTGAGAGGAAGAGCTCAAATCATGGAGAAAATACAAGAAATGAACTTGACCTTGAGGCTTCTGAGGGGTAAAGTCAGAGAGAGAGAGAGAGAGAGAGAGAGAGAGAGAGAGAGAGAGAGAGAGAGAGAGAGAGAGAGAGAGAGAGAGAGAGAGGAGTAGGTAGAACGTGACAAGGAATGTACATACACTTAAGCAAGGAGGATACGGAGAATGTTATATTATAATTGTGACAAGGTGCTGAGTGAGATGAGAACAGTTGAAGGCAATAATAAGAAAAAAAAGAAGCTAAGTGTAAGGTTTCCGAGAGTCAGTGTATCAAAACTCAAGTAAAAAGAAAAAAAAAATGTTTAACCAAGACAGAAAACATTTTTGGCAAGGAAAGTTGTGAGAGGACAGTTCATGGTGACGATAAGACTAAACAGCCTAACTATTAGGCTTCCCAGGGTCAAGGCCAGAGAGAGAGAGAGAGAGAGAGAGAGAGAGAGAGAGAGAGAGAGAGAGAGAGAGAGAGAGAGAGAGAGAGAGAGAGAGAGAGAAAGGTAGACAATATACCCAAACTCTAAAGAAGAAAGAAAAAAGAACCGTTTATCGAAATACAAGACACTTTTTGTAAGGAGCGTGGTGAGAAGAGGAGAGTCTATGACGACAATAAGATACATTATACTGATCACAAGGACTCCGAGGGTCAAGGCCAGAGAGACCAGGCAGAATATCACCAGGAATAGTGGCAGCTTTCTGAAACACTTCGTTGTCTCAATAGGACTATGTTCACTTGCCGAGAGAAAAACCTCGCTGCCCACAAGGCTTCCGAGGGTCAAGGCCAGAGAGAGCGGGTAAAACAACAGCAAAGAGAGTGACCGCGTTCTGAATCACTTTGTTCTCTCATCGCAGCGATCACTGGCCACGGAAACTTAGTCGAATTCTCATGGGTATTTTTTTTTTTTTTATCATTGATGATACAGACTACTTGTTGACAGATCATTTGACTCATGAAAACATCCTTGAAGTCCACAAGTTTTCATTAGACTCCGTGAAAATTAATCGAAGAGGAGTACAGGGGTGTTTAAGAACGCTGCTCCAGGAACATATTTAATGAAAGAGTAAGGATATATTGACAAAAAAAAAAAAAAAAAAATAGAACTGTCCTATGTTTAATTTCTCAAAAATCTGATAGGCAAGTTTAAAGTTATCAGACAAGGAGTGAATGAAAAAGTGTAATATGATAGGGAGAAAATACTAAGGGATGTAAACTTTCCCAGTCATGTGAAAAAAAGAGAGTAAAAGAACAAATTAATGAAAAAAAAAAAGAAAATTGTTGTAGATGTCGTTGGTTTGGCGTCACACATCACAAAGGATTTATTGACAAGATTTCCATTACTGCCTGGTGATAAATACTGTGACAGTCAATGACGTGTATTCTAGCGAACAGAGAGTGTGTACTAATGCTTTCCACTTCAGAAACTAAATAGTCAGTGGAGACGTGGAGACAAATTCCCTTGGTTATACTTTTTTTTTTTTTTTTGCTAGATGTGGAGGTGGACACTAAAATAATACAGTCAGTAGAAGAGAAGAGAGAAATTGATTGGGTTAGTCTCTTTTCGCCGATGTTAGTGAGAATGGTGGTAGACAATGAAATTAAATAGTCAGTAGAGCTGTAGGCTACACCCCCAACTCGGACCATCACCAACTCGGCCCTGGTCTATACTAACTCGGACCACGATAACCATCTCGGACCACCAACTTGGACCATGTTTAAAAGTTAAATAATAATTCAGCAGCTCAAAATTGACTTATTTCACGATAAAATACAATTAAAATTATGCTCTAAAAACATGCAAAAGTCAGTAAAATACAATTAAAATTGTAGTCTAAAAACATGCAAAAGTCAGTTTAGAAAATAAAACTAGAGTATTTCATGAAAAATCAAGTCATTACATATTCACAGCAATATGATGAGAGGCAGCTTTCAGTAAACTTTTTGCTGTTCTAGTGCCCAGAGAAAATTCCTCCCAAAGCATGACTAGTCGTCCGTGTTTTGTATATTTATTTTTTTGGTGACGCCAACACCTTTCCATCATTTATAAACTTTACATGAAGCGTTACAAGTCTAGCCTGTGTGTGTAGTAGGGTTATTAAAGTATAGAAGTTCAGTTGGCCTTGACATGCTTTCATATTAAGTCTGTAATGCCATCCTTCAACGTCATTGTTAGTTCTTACACTTCGATCAAATACCCACCAAACTTTGGGAGGCCACATTTCTGACGTAATCCATGTACTGTTTATGTACTCTAAATAAGAGTGGTTGTGACCCAGCTGCTTTCCTACAGAATCTTATAAAAAGTCCTTCTATGTGATCATCAGGTACATACGGCAGAGAAAACAGTTGTCTTACAAATTTGTAGGTTTTGCTATCATGTGTGTAAGCAGACTGGAGGCCAAGAACTTGCGCCTTCCTCCAAACTGCTTCTCCCCAGTGAAATGCACAACCACGCATAACTACATGTGGGAAAACTTCTGGGATAGCACGCCAAATACTTTGTTCAAAATCAAGGATAACTTCTTTTACTTTTAATTGTCCATCTAAAATTTCTTTGAGTTTACTAAAAATTATCCTATAATCTTTACATCTCTTACCCGACATTAACACAAACAACAGAGGCGTTTGTTTTACGTTACCATCGCACTTCATAAATGCGTGAATACTAAAAAGCTGGGTAAAGGGTCGCCTCACTACTTTAAAAGTTCCATCAACATACCAGTTTCTTGCTTTAGCAAGTAACTGAAGCTGTTCTTGTGTTGCAAACAATAGGTGGCGTCTGTCCCCTATACTTATATCTGCTTTAAAAAATTTAGGTGGAGCACATTTCTTGCTTTAGCAAGTAACTGAAGCTGTTCTTGTGTTGCAAACAATAGGTGGCGTCTGTCCCCTATACTTATATCTGCTTTAAGAAATTTAGGTGGAATGTGCTCCTCACTAATACAAAAAGTTAGGTCACTGGGCTCAGCAGGTCTGTTAGCTCGCCGCTTCCTGTTTGCTTGGCGAGCTAGATTCACCGGTGCAGGTAGCGAGGCAGTAGGCTTTGTTGGATCAACGTGTTCAAGAAGCACTTCCTCCACGATTTCTAAAGCTGGGCGAAATACATCATCCATTGCTTTGTCTTTAATTAACTTTGACACCATGCTTGTAGTCAAAGGACATGCTTCCGGTGGGTGTGAATGTTCATTGGCTCCTCTGATAAACACTCCGTTCACTTCCTTTACCATCATGTTACAGGTAACCTTTTTATTACGTACGCACTGCACAGCGCCAATGAACACCAACATTTGTTTTTCTTTTAAATGTGTATGAAAATCCTAGACTGTCCACAAGTTTCTGCTTGCCCCTTTGTGAAGATACACACATTTTTTCATACGTTATAATAGGTGGATGAGCCTCAGAGCAGTCCAAAGTGTCGTTGTCCAAGGTGTCTTCGTCTAGACAAGTTTCAGAATTTATATCATCCACTAACGCCTGGGTCGGAGTAGGTAGATGATCCTCAGGGCAGTCATGCACAGCGATGTCTTGTACAGAAGAGCAAGTTGTGCAGCTCCAATTCACGTCAAGACCCTCCCTTACAGCTCTTCTATAGTCCTCCCTTGAAATCCCAGTCTTACAGGTTCTGTGTTGCCACGATTTACATCCATCACACAACAATGCCTCCTGTAAAAAATCATATTCCGAGGTTCATGTCGATATTTTAGTGTACACTAGATATAATCAGTATTACAGAAAACTGTTCAACATAGTTACAATAAATTCAATTAACGATTAAATCCTGTAGTCTCACCTGTCGAGGACGCACTACGTCTTTGCACACCAAACACTTGTCCATGATCGGACTGCCTTCTGCCGTGTACAAGTGATATCTGGCCTGGACATCGTGTGAGTGAACGAAGAATCACACATGTGTGAAGCACTCTTCTCTGTGCGATAGTTTATGGTGGTTTGAATCTGACAAGTGTGTGAAGCACTCTTCTCTGTCCGAGTTCAAGTTGGTTAGGCCGTGATCCCTTTAGGCCGAGAGTCTGTGCTGCCGTTCTTGACAATGGTCACACTGCAAAGCATGCTGGTTGAATCGTACACGTCGAGAGCAAACAATACGAGGAAATTTGGTAGGCATCCTGAGCGATGAGGTGTGAGGGAATAACGAATACGTAGAATTTGATTTCAACACATCAACTAAGTAAGCAAGACAGTGTTTTGACACTTTCGAAATTATAGGTTTCGAATTTAGTAATATTTTGAATTAAGTAATTGAGACAGTGTTTCAAAATTAGTATGTAGGTTTCGTAATTGTAATTGCACTTGTACGGACACGGCAAGGTTTGCTGTGCGACACAGGTGTGAGAGGTGGCAGAACAGGAAATGTGATAATGGTGTATCTTGAGCTGATTAATGGCAGCTGTGAAACCCGGTATTTTCAATGACTGGGTTTCGTGCACTTCCTGCAGTACCTCATAAAACGATTAATGTGTGTGTATGTACGCTACGGAACATAGTTTCCACTGCATATAGGTCTCTTCCACTGTATATAGGTCTCTTCCATTTATTATCTTTATTTTATGGAGGTATCGATCTCTCGATACATTATCAAGAGTATCAATAAAACTCATTAGCATGCAATCACGTCACACTTCTCGCCTCCACAGTAGTCCTCCAGCATCGACTGCACTATAAAAACTATAAAAAGGATCTCAGTATTACGGCCTAAACGACCCACGGCCTACAGAGTCGCGGCCTAAACGACTCTCGGCGTAAAGGGATCACGGCCTAAACGACTCTAGGCCTAGAGTGCTCACGGCCGAAACGACCTGCTCCCCTCTGTGTGATAGTTTATGATGGTTTGAATCTAACAAATGTAGTGATAATACACGTTCATACGTGAAGCCACGTGCAGCTTGTCGAGATTTTTTTTCCCACGCTCAAATGAAGCGGTTACTGATTCGTGATTAAAGAGATAATTAGCTTATGTATTGCTTACATGTAGTTTACAGTGGAATTTTAATAATAATAATTTAATAATTACGGCTGCGCCAGTATTATGACAATTTGTTTTTTCATCCCGAGTCGTAGGGTAATGAAGGCAAATGTAGGGTAATTTCAGTAAGTGTGTAGGGCGGAGACGTCTGTAGAGGTTGGCAACACTGTCCACAGTTTATGATGGTCCGAGTCGGCAAACATGGTGGTCCGACTTGGTATTTCAGAAAATGAGAATGGTCCGAGTTGGTCCACAAGATGGTCCGAGTTGCCTTTTCATAATGGGCCGAGATGGAAAAGGGCCGAGTTGGCCCTACCCCGAGCTGTAGAGAGAAACTGCGTTGGTTACATTTTTACTGCTGTTAGAGGTGGTGGTGGTGGTGGTGGTGGTTATGGTGGCGTTGGTTGTGGTGGACAGTGAAATCCATTACGAGAGACTGATAATAATCTGGTTATAGTTATACTCGAGCAGCGGGTATTACCACCTGTGTTTATAGTGATATTCAGTGATACTCATAATATAATGTGATGCACTACGAAAGTCTGTGGCTGTAGTAAGGAGCCCACTGAGGGAATCCGTAAGTAAAGACCGAAACAATGTAAATAAATAGATACCTTATTCTTTTAATTTTGTACTGACCTATGTGTTAGGTTCATTTTAGCAAAGGAAACACTGATGATTACCATGAAGCAAACCTGAAATAAGATATACCATACAGTTCATATTGTATAGAGGCATCCATTAACACAGCTTGAACACTGCCATAACTTCTTTATTACAAGCGTTTGGACCTGTCAAAATCATTACAATAAATACATCTCAGTTTTTTTTTTTCTCATAAGTACCCAAGCATCATTAATAAGTAGATCAATATGAAAATTGAGAATGGATGTATGTAGAATTCACCATATGCTAAGTACAATTAAAATCAATCATATAACCAATCAACCACATTGATCTTCACTTATAATAATCATTAGAATTATAACTCACAACGGTAGCTCCAGCCGCATATGGATTGCCTCCATGAACTTTTCGAACCAGTAATTGGATTCATAAACTGTAATACATGAAATATTCCCTGAGTAACTATCAATCTTAATAGCCGACCACACAATCACATTAACACTGTCATCATAAAAGATCATCACTAATACAAACATTTTGTCGATGAACATCACAAATGTTTGAAGTGAACACCAGCTGATAAACCCCCACACAGTACTATTATAACCAAACATAGCCATACATACCAGCATAATACAATAATCCCAAGTCTTGAATAAATGTTACATCCAGTGATCCATCACAACACACTTCAGGTAGGGGCGGACAGCAACTAACCCTGGCTGACGGTTCGTCGCCACCTCATCACCCTGCTGCCACCTCACCTCACCTCCCCACTGCCACGTCACAAAGACGTGCGGCTTGCGCACCTTGTACAGAGCTTAATCCTCGTCTACATAAATACACTGATACACGAACTAATTTAGAAATAAACAAATAAATAAAATTTTTATTCAAATCATCATCAGACTGATGATACACATATATCAAGCTAACAAACACGTGCAATACACACAAACGGGTAGTTAGTTCTCTCTCTCTCTCTCTCTCTCTCTCTCTCTCTCTCTCTCTCTTCACTTTCCATTCTTGCTCTCTCTTTCCAGTCTTATCTTCTCATTCTGGCCTTGCATTTTCTTCCCAGCTGTGTCTCCTGTTTCCAGCTTTGTCTCCTCTTTCCTGGGATAATCTTGTCTTTCCAGGGTCGTCTTGTATCCAGGGTTGTCTTCTTTCTTATCCTTGTCTAATCTCTCCAGCCTTAACTCCTCCTCCTTGCTTTATGTTCTACTTCATCATTGTATTCTCTTTCCAGCCATTTCCTCTCTTTCCTGTCGTGTCTTTCCTTCCTTCTCATGTCCTGTCTTTTTATCTTTCTCTTCTAGTTCCTGACTTGTCACCTCATTCCAGTCTCTCTTTCCAGCCATTTCTTCTCTCTCCAGTTGTGCCTTCTCTTTCTATCCTCTTTCCTTCTCAGTATTCCCTTCTTTTTTTTTTTTTTCCTTACCTTCTTTTCTCTGTCTTTCCTGGCTTCTTTTTCCATTGTCTCCTCATTCCCTTGAAAGTCCATTCTCGTTTGCTATTTGTATATCTCAATGAACTTTTTTTTAATTTTTTCTGTCTAATGGTGCTCGTAAGCAGTCGGTTTCTTAATATATGATAAGGAAAACAAAAAGACGGAAAAACAGACAGAAAAACAAACAAAAAAAAAAAAAAAAACAGGCAGAAAAAAACAAAACGAAAACACACACACACACACACACACACACACACACACACACACACACACACACACAGAGTAACAAAAATAGACACAGACACAAATAGACACAGAAAAACACATAGAGAGATACAGGACTACCTTAACTATATAAACACACACACACACACACACACACACACACACACACACTCACATTCATACACACACACACACGCACACATTAACAAAGAAGGCTGACAGGACACTCAGTAATAAAGAAGAATACTCCAAATTGCAACGTAAGTTAGGGGCAAAATTGGTCAGTTTTAGGCAGCAACACCTGTGGTGGTGTGGTCAGAGCTGGTCTTTCGTAGCCCATTATCTTTTCTGCACTGGACCCCTCTCTCTCTCTCTCTCTCTCTCTCTCTCTCTCTCTCTCTCTCTCTCTCTCTCTCTCTCTCTCTCTCTCTCTATCTTTTCATCTATCTCTTTATTTCTGTCTATCTCTATCTACCTAGCTATCTATCTACCTTTCTATCAATCTATCTATCAATTAACCTCACACAAGTGCATTATTATTACTTTCCAGCTCGCCAGCACAGTACGTGTCTGTACATTCCCAGCATGTTGTGAAAGGCCACTAAAGGGGAAGGGGCGAGGTGATAGCAACGTCTTTTCTCTGTGCTTATTCCCGTAGTGAGAAAAGTAGAGACAGACGATTTTACAGAGTCCTCGCTGAACCCTGATGGATGAGCCTGGTCTTGTCAATACCTACTTTGTTTGATAGGAATGACTGAGTTATGTTAGATTAGTGTTGTTGGTGGTGTTGTTGTTGTTGTTAATGGTGGGATTGTGGTGTTTTTACTGGGCTGGTTGTTGCAGTTGTGGTGGTGGTAATGGTGGTGAGTAGTAGTAGTAGTAGTAGTAGTAGTAGTAGTAGTCGCACCACCATCAACAACAACACCACCACCACCACCACCACCACCACCACCACCAGTAACAGCAAAAGTAGCAGTAAAAGTCAGATCATATCAGGTTAACTTGTACCAATATTAAGTTGAGTCCCACGAGACCAAGGTGGGAGAACAATATATGGTAAAGCGCAGTACAAGAAAGGCAGTATATTGTAAGGCACAGTACAGGGAGGGCAGTGTACCGTGAGGCGCATTACTAAGGCCAGTACATTGTGAGGCACATTACTAAGAGGAGCTGTGTATTATAAGGCACAGTACAAGAAAGGCAGTATATTGTAGGGCACAGTACAGGGAGGGCAGTGAGAGGCGAGGCGTAGTACTCACTGACGAGCGGTGTCTCCTCAGCTGGCGGCAGGGACTCTGATGGTCAAGAGGAAGACAGTGACGGAGGGCAGTGTCGAGATGCCCAGAGTCACCTTCTCCCCGGATCGCTCGGCACGTGGAACACCAAAAGGGCTGCAGAGAACAGAGGGAAGGTACATGTAGGTCAAGAGTGAAGCTGATGGAGATGTTTAAGTGGCATAAGGGAGATGGCAACCAGAGGAAAGGTGTATATAGGTTAAAAGTGGTGATGATGGAGGTGTTCAAGTGCCATAAGGGATATAACAAGGTGACAAACAAAATATTCAGGGTTAGTAATCAGGAGAGGTAGGTTTTCTACAGGGACTGCCACTTGTAGGCCTCATCACTTCATGCACCAACCCATATTTTGTCGTGTTATGTTCCTGTGGTTCTGATGGAGGTGTGCAAGTGGCATAGGGGAGACAACACGGTGATGTAGACAAGATTCTATATGGTCAATAATCAGGATGGGGCTAGAAGATGCTATAATTTTCTCAAGGAGTGACGAGGCTGGACCAAATCATGAAGGAATACATCAGCAGGAGACATTTCCTCGTCTGTTTGAGAACTATTCCTAACTACCTAACTAAGAAATCAACAAATTCTAACAATCTAATTGAGAAATGAACTAACTCTAACAAGCTAAGAAATCAATTAATTCCAACGAGGTAACTAAGAAATAAACAAATTCTAACAAGCTGACTAACAAATCAATGAATTCCAACGAGATAAACTAATTCTAACAGGCTAATTAAGAACTCCAGCTTATCCTAACAAACTACCTAAGAAATCAAATCATTCTAAAAAAAAAAAACTAACCAAGAAAATTAATCTGTTTCCACGCCAGACAAGTTCCTCCCCCGCTGTTAGAGGAAGGGGAGATGGTAGTCCATCCACCACGCCCCTCTGGGTCAGGGCGTCTCGGCAATACTGGCGGGGTGCAAGGTCACAACTCCTTGGCTTACGTCCAAATTGTCTTCACCAAGCCGGAGATTCGAACCCCGGACCCTAGTATTGTGTGTCGGGCGCGCTAACCACTGCACCACCAATCCTCTTAGGCCTCTAAATCTTTGACTGCTAATAACAAAGTAACGTTGGTGGGCAATTCTACTAAGCGAAAATTAAACCGAGTACAGTATAATGTTTTACTATTTGTGTTGCAGATAACGAGTGTCACAAACATACTGCTCAGGCTAAGTAATCAGAACAGGGCAAGAAATAATGGATTTAAGCTTGATAAAGTTTGGTATTTGAAAGAGATACGCAGGAGTGAATTTTCAAGGACAGTAATCAGTAACGGATGAATGAAATTATACAAGAGTGACAAACAAAATCCTTAGGGTCAATAATTAGGACAGGAAAAGAAATAGTGGGTTCAAGCTTCATGCAGGTACATTTGAAAGAGATAAAAAGGCACTGCATCTCAACAACAATGGTGGATGACTGTAATGGACTCAGTAATCAGGTTGTTAAGGTTGAAAGAAAACCACACAAATTTATGGATGAGGGTGACAGGTGGATGCAGGTAAGAATATTTTATACAGAGACTGCCACTTGTAAAACTGATGATTTCTTGCAGCTTCTCTTATTTCCTTATGTTGGTAAGTTGTGTTTCCTTGAGTGTTGGCTTTGCACGTTATACACAGGCACGCTTAAGTAAACACTAAAACTCCATCGCCTCTGTTGAATCTTTTTTTTTTTTTTTAAGTTAATGCAAAGTTGTACACGAGTATTTTACTGAACTTTAAAGAAACCACAGCAATCCTCCTTCATGAACATAATAACATAGGGATTAATAATAAAAACAGGTAGACAAAAAAAATAAAGAAATGAAAGAAACGTAAAATAAGACAAAAATAAATACAAGAAAACAATCAGTAATACAAAAGAATAACAAAAAATCAACACAATAAAAGGAAAATAGAACACAGAAGACAACTAAGAAAAAAAATTAGCACAAACTACAAACAAATATATAAACCACACGGAAAAAAAAAAAAAAACAATACAAGGGAATACGCAAGGAACGCAGAGGAAGAGTACAAGGGAAAGACTGCCAGCGAGGCTTTGTCTTTGTCCTTAAAGAGGCAATTTGTGGCCACCGCAGGAACCACACGATCTCATGTACACGTCATGGAAGCCAGGCAGCAGGAGGAGCAGGAGGAGGAAGAGGGAGGACTTGTACGTAGAAGAGATCAGGAAACGATGAGAAACGAGGTCATTGAGCACAAGGAGGAGGAGGAGGAGGAGGAGGGTTGCGTAGGATGATGGGAAACCCCAGAGGTGAATGAGAAAGAGAAGGAGGAGGAGGAGGAGGAGGAGGAGGAGGAGGAGGAGGAGGAGGAGAAAGAGGAGAACACAACAAGTAAAAAACAGAAGGACTAAAAAGTTAACACTTTTCTAAAAATCTCTCTCTCTCTCTCTCTCTCTCTCTCTCTCTCTCTCTCTCTCTCTCTCTCTCTCTCTCTCTCTCTCTCTCTCTGTCTATCTATCTATCTATCTATCTCTCTCTCTATCTCTCTCTCTCTGGAAATAAGCCAGAGCATGAAGTGTGTGTGTGTGTGTGTGTGTGTGTGTGTGTGTGTGTGTGTGTGTGATGAGAGAAGCTGTTTACATGTGTCAACTTTATGATTATGCATTAAAGTTCTCTCTCTCTCTCTCTCTCTCTCTCTCTCTCTCTCTCTCTCTCTCTCTCTCTCTCTCTCTCTCTCTCTCTCACCAGTTTCTTCTTCTCTTCCCTTCCATCTCTCCCCTCCTCCTTCCTTCCTTCCTTCCTTCCTTTCTTCCTTCCTTCCTTCTTTCCCTAGTTGTCTCATTCCTTTCCTTCATCCCATTCCTTGCTTCCCCTTTTCTTCCCTCCTCCAACTTCTCTCCCTTCCTTCCTTCCTCCTTCCCTCCTCCCCCACACCACTTCCCTTATTCCTTCCTACCTTCCTTCACTCCATTCCTCTCTCTCTCTCTTTCCTTCCTTATTTAATTATGTAGATGAAGGAGGGAGTAAGAGAGGAAGGGAGGGAGGAAAGGAGGGAGAAAAGAAGGGATAAATATATGGTTAGGGCAAAGAAAAGAGGGAGGAAAAGAGAGAAAGAAACACAAACAGAAAGGAACAAAGAGAAAGAAAAGTTGGAAAGAAAGAGACAGAAAGAAAAGAAAAGAAGGGTATGGAAGGAAGAGAAAGAGAGAGAGAGAGAGAGAGAGAGAGAGAGAGAGAGAGAGAGAGAGAGAGAGAGAGAGAGAGAGAGAGAGAGAGAGAGAGAGAGAGAGAGAGGCACCAAACCCTTACACCCACCCAGCCACCCATCCACACACACACACACACACACAACAAGATATACAAACAGAAGAAGCTGTACAATGAATCAACTAATAAAACAGGTAAGGGAGGCCACCTGAGTCTGGCTCTAGTAATTAATTAGGCCGCAGGTAAAAATGAAGAAGCGAGCAATAGGAAGAGACAAATAAGTAATACATAGAGTCTACCTGTGGAAGTTAATACAAAGAGATAGTGATGAGAGTGTGGAGGAGATGAAAATGATAAGCATGCAGTTAAAGATTAGAGGTTATATTATGCATGGGAAATATATTAGCAAGTAAACAGAAAGTAAGTTATAAGTAGAAGATTTGTAATGCAGAGAAAAAAGAGAGAGAGAGAGAGAGAGAGAGAGAGAGAGAGAGAGAGAGAGAGAGAGAGAGAGAGAGAGAGAGAGAGAGAGAGAGAGAGAGAGAGAGAGAGAGGTAGTACTGAATGGAGAATTGATAGACTGGTAGTAGTAGTAATGACTGTTCTTTTCCTACTTTCTTGTTTCTCTTCTTAATTTCTCTTTCCGTGACTTTTTTCTATCTCTCCTCTTCTTTCTCTCTCTTTCCCTCTATATCCTCTTCTTTTTCTTTTTCTGTAACCTATTTTTTTTTTTTTTTTTCCTCTTTTTTCCCTCTCTTCTATTCCTATTCCGTTACTTTTTTCAGCCTCTCCTCTTCTTTCCCTCTCTTTTTCTCTCTTTCCTCACTTTTTTCTGTAAGTCTCCTCTTCTTTTCTTTTCTTTTTCTGTGACGTATTTTTTGTATTTTTCCTCTTTTTTCCCTCTCTTCTATTCCTATTCCGTGACTTTTTCCAGCCTCTCCTCTTCTTTCTCTCTCTTTTTTCTCTCTTTCCTCATTTTTTTCTGTAGCTCTCCTCTTCTTTCCGTCTTTCTCTCGGCTTCTTATTCCATGATTCTGGACTTTTCTCTCCCTCTCCTCCTCAATGTCTAACTTCATTTTCCTCATCATCATATTTTCTGGAGTAGTATCTTGCGCGCCTCCTTCTGCTCCTTAGCCTCAGAATAAGTAAAGTTCTGACGAAGCACCACCTGCTGCCGTCAAAAAAAGTATTTCTGTTGTCTAAACTTTGCTTGGTTTCATTTTCTCTCCCCCTGAGCTACTAACCCACTGAATGGCTCCAATTTGACCTCTTGACTGTTAATGACACACGTTTCACTTCACTTGGGTTACCTTAGATAAATAACACACAGAGCCGAAATAGAACAGCAGGCCCCGGGAGGTTCCAAGCACCTCATTGTTTACGTCTTTTGAAATTATTGTCTCAGATTGCTACACATTTCCATTCGTTCGTGGCAGTGACAAGTAGATCAAAGGGTCTAGTGTAAGCGCAGTGTGTGATTTCAAAGCGCGAAGTGACGTCAACAGGAGTGATCGAGTCTCAAATGTTTTAGTGGCCCAGTCAGAATCGTAAAGGGCAGTGTGTGTTTCTGAACATGTGGAGATCAATTTTAGGGGGTACTGAAAAATGGTGCGTATATTGTAAGGCGGTACAATGTAAACGCTCCTTGCAAGGCACACCAAACTATCGGGAGTGTACTTTTATATTTGATGAAGTTAACTTTATTTTCAACTGTTAATACAACTGTAGTTAATACAACCAAATATTAGAATTAACAGGCGCGAGAGTGTCCAGGCTAGACGCAAGGGGTGCTGAGGTCGCAAAAAAGGGTTAAGAAATGTTAGTCTATGGAGAGATGAAGTAGTAAGTGTCACATTGTCATTGGCAGTAAAGTGTTAACAAAGGTACATGAAAAGAAAATCTGAATTTCGTTTCACTACAAATGAGAATAAAAAATACTTGTAGCCATCCTGTCCTCGCCTGATATATAACACAAGCACAGAGAAGGAGGGACAGAAACAGATAAACAGAGAAGAGGAATAAAAATGTTAAAAGAAGAGGAAACAAAAAGAAAAAAAGAAGGAAAAAATGAGGATAGAAGAAGGAAAAAAAAAACACTTGTTGGTACATAGATAACAAAAGAAAGTTTATACAAAAGAGGATCATTAATTATGTTACTGGAGAAAGAAAAATAAAGGAAAAAGAAGCTTGAAAGGAAAAAAAACAAAGTAGATGCATAAATAAAGAAAGGAAGTTATTACACAAAAGAGAATTACAAATTATGTTGTTAGACAAGAAGAAAATAAACAAAAATAAATAAAAATGTAGAAAAATGAGTTAGCATGAGAGAGAGAGAGAGGAAAAAAAAAGGTTGATGCATAGACATAAGAAAGGAAAGTTATTACATAAAGGAGGATGATTAATTTTTGTTCCTGTCTACACTACAGAGTCAGGAATGATTGTTTTGTCCCCACCGAGAAGTTAATGTACACAGGAAGGACTGGTAAATATTAAAGGCAAACAGATAAACATGATGACTAGATAATAATGATACAAAACAAAGAGATTACTTTTCAACAACAATCTGAGGAATTAATGTCCACAGGCAGAGCAGGTAAATGTCAAACGTAAACAGATAAACACCAAAACAAAATAATAACACAAAAATAAGATGATTACTATTTCAGCAAAATTACAAAATGAGAACAAGTCATGATCACTTTCTCGTCTAAACAATTAGTACACACAGGTACGGCACGATACATCAAAGGTAAATATTTACACACAACAACTAATTAATAATAATAATGGTAATAATAATAATAATAATAATAATAATAATAATAATAATAATAATAATAATAATAATAATAATAATAATAATAACAATAATAATAATGATGATAATAATAATAATAATAATAATAATAATAATAATAATAATAATAATAATAATAATAATAACAATAATAATAATGATAATAATAATAATAACAACTACAACAACAAAAACAACAACAACAACAACAACAACAAAAACAACAACAACAACAACAACAACAACAACAACAAGGTGATTACTTTTCTAGCAACACTACCAAGAGCGAGAGAGACAAGAAGAATCAGTCTCACCTGTGCAATTAACATGCAAAGGTAAATGAGAGGTAAACACTAAGGGTAGATATAACACCTGAACTAAATGATATTACAAGAACAAGGTAATTAATATTTTCCATCGCCACAAAAGGAGAACCAAGACTAATAACTTTCTCACCTAAGGAGTGAACACACACAGGTAAGGCAGGTGAGATGAAAGGTAAATACACAAATAACTCAGTAACAATCACACAGAAGGAACATTACTTATTGAAATACAAAACTGAGACAGTAAAGAGTAATATCCTTGTTCTCATCTGTGCTATTAATAAACACAGGTAGAAGAGAAGAGGACAGGTTCAATGAAAGGTAAATACATAAAGAAAAGAAAAAATGTTATAGGAAAGAGGATTATTGTCTTTTGGAAATGCACAACAAGGAGAGCAAGGAATAATAATCACTTTCTCACCTCAACTGTTAGTAGCCACAGGTAAGACAAATGGAATTAAAGGTAATTATATAAACAAAAAAGCAGGAAATATTACAAGAATAGAGGATCATTATTTCCTAACAATTCAATAAAAAGTAATGGATAATAACTCTCCTCTCACCTTAGCTATTAATAAACACAGATGAAGGACAACATGACAGGTGGAACTAAAGGTATGGTTACTTAAAAAAAAAAAAAAAAAGAGGACAAAAATGTTACGCGAAAGAAGATTGCTGTCTTTTTAATCTACATGGAAAAAGAGAACAAGGAATAATCACCTTGGCACTTGAAATATTAATAGCCACAGGTAAGACAGGCAGGATTAAAGGTAAATACAAAAAAAAAAAAAAAAAATACCAAAAATATTATACGAAAAGAGTATTATTATTTTAACTACTCATAAAAAATAAGGTAAAAAAATAACTTTGTTCTCACTAACAACACTCACAGGTAGGACAGGTAAAGTAACTCCCAAAACTATCTAATAAAAGGTTTACATTCTGACACAATGGACGATACTATTTGGCACGTTTGGTGATTACGGTGACAACAGTTATTGTTATCATCAATACCATTACTGGTGAAAGCTTTGCATGACAGCGAGGGATGGTCCTGCTTGTCTCCGAAGCTTCCGACGAGAGAGCAGACAAAGCCAATTAGATATTACCATTACGTAATGAAGGTGAGGCCTATGAATAATTATGGAGATATCTTATTAAGTAAAGTGGACAGAAATGAAGGCTGATGCTATGACTCCTTTTATTTATTTATTTATTTTTTTTAATTTTCGCGGGAATGAAAAAAAAAATAAAAAAAGTTGCTTCATTTATTGTATTGCCGCACTCCTACGTGAGTTGATTGAATTAATATTGCTTTTGAAAAATAATAAGTAATCATAATAGAATACTGTGAGACCCTCGGATATACGACAGGAAAACAATGAGGGACAAGATTACTGCCATTCATCTCCTTCTCTTGTGCGTATCGTTCCTTCTGCACTCAGCTAAATACTCTCTCTCTCTCTCTCTCTCTCTCTCACTCTTACACAATCCCTGTGGCCACGTCCGTAATCACACCTTCCCTTTCGTGCAAAATACTTCCCCCGCCTCGCCAGGTTTGAATGAAGGCGCGCGCGCGCACGCACACACACACACACACACACACACACACACACACACACACACACACACACACACACACACACACACACACACACACACACACACACATCTAATACACTGCAGCCTATCACGTCACTGCTTCTCCCTTATTTCCCTCCCTACCTCGACTGTCCCATCCACATCCTTATCATCGTCTATCACTGCTACTACTACGACTACCTCCACTACTACTACTACTACTACTACTACTACTACTACTACTACTACTAAAAGTGCTGCTGCTACTACTACTACTATTACTGCTTTACCTATATAGAAGATATGTTTGCAGAAAAAATAGATGAGAAATAGCACAGAGTAAAAATTGCATGCTGTTGCCTTGACACTAGCGAGCCTTCCCTCTCCCCTCTCCTCAGGGACACACACACACACACACACACACACACACCACCCTTCCACCATGCTCATCGCTACACCCTCAGCACCTCAGCCGTCACACCTACACGTTCATCCTATTACTACTACTACTACTACTACTACTACTACTACTACTACTACTACTAGCACTACTACTGCACACTTTCCTCAGACCTCAGCCAGCCCTTCCCCTCTGTGAGCCAGACACAAGTGGTGCAGTGTGCGTCTTGGGGCCTCGCAACTTTACAACAATTCCTCTCGTGGTGACCTTGAGCGAGAAGGGTTTCGAGGGTGTAGGTAATGATGAGAGAGAGAGAGAGAGAGAGAGAGAGAGAGAGAGAGAGAGAGAGAGAGAGAGAGAGAGAGAGAGAGAGAGAGAGAGAGAGAGAGAGAGAGAGAGAGAGAGAGAGAGAGAGAGAGAGAGAGAGAGAGAGAGAGAGAGAGAGAGAATAAACAAAACAGACAAGGAAGATTTAACAGGATTACAGCCAGTGACCGGGATACACACGCATCATCAGAACAAGAAGGTGTTGCTCTAATAAGGCGATTATTTCCTGTGGGTTGTTATGCAGAATTATCATCAGTGCAGGAAGGGTCCTAGGAAAGTCTGAGGGGAAGGGAGAAAGAAAGGTTACATTATCACGAAGAAAAAAGATGTTTCTCTTATTTTGTTGTGGTTCCAGGAGGGGGTGAGAACAAAGAAAGACACAAAGTCTGAGAAAACTACGCCTGATGAGAGAGTAAGGCGCCGTGAAGGTCGGAGACGCCAAATAATCGCAAGGCAAGGCTGCCACAAACACGTCAGTGACACGTCAGCCTGTCGCCCACCACGCCCTCACTGAGGCTAACGAGCCACTCAGGAGCTGCTGCAGGAGACGGACAGGCACCGGTGTGTTATATACCTGGGATTGGGGCGACTGTAATGACGTGAGACGAGGCGAGAACAGGGCGCTAATACCCGTCTTCCCGCTCGCCTCCCTTCCTTCCTGTGTGCATGACTGACTGACTCACTGAGCGCAAGGGCATGCCAAGACTTGCACGGCTACACGAACCAAGTCACTAAGTCAGGAGGTCACCAACTTGATAATGAGTCACGGTGGTGAAGGGGAAGCACCCCCGCCTCTTCCGTCCCCCCTCCTCCCTGCCCCCTTATCCCTGCCCCCTCCTTCCTCCTGGACACAGTGACTCACACATAACACACGGCCAGAGTTGTGAGGTATGATTCAAAGCCTTGCCATGCCGCTGTGCTGTTAGAGTTAGGCTGAGTTATGGTGGCACAGCCGGCGCGCCATGCTGGAAAAAAATATGACCCGAGGGCGACCAGAGGTGGAAAAACGTGGGAGAGAGGGAGGGAGGGAGGAATGAAAGGACGCACATTCATAATGGTGTCTTTTTTCAGACCCTCACCTCGATCTTACTCGTTCCTGCATTGCGCCTGACCAAGGTTCTATTTAAAACCTGTGGTCCGTAAAATCACCTACATGTGTGCGTGTGTGTGTGTGTGTGTGTGTGTGTGTGTGTGTGTGTGTGTGTGTGTGTGTGTGTGTGTGTGTGTGTGTGTATTTAGAGACGATGCCTTGCCTTCCCTTCCTTCTCTATAGAGGATGCAAGACTGTACCTGTGTTTGTGTTCGCGAAGTTCACGTATGTGAACATATATGTGGCACAGTATAGCATACTATACACTCCATCACTCATTATTGTGTCATGTGCTGCAAACAACAAAACAAGTAGTCTATTATTACCTCTATCATGTGCAAAATGGCGGCTCAAATAGGAACAAGTCAGGGTGTAAACATTTGCGCTACTTGTGTCATTCTTTATTCAGGTCTGTATAAAAGCTTCGGCTTGATGGACCTGGCCTTACGTATTGAACTGTGTATGAAATGCAGAAATGCATTAATGTTACAAAAGGCAAACAAAATATATCAATCAATCAATATCAATCAACCTCTCTCTCTCTCTCTCTCTCTCTCTCTCTCTCTCTCTCTCTCTCTCTCTCTCTCTCTCTCTCTCTCTCTCTCTCAGGCGGTCTGTTCACCACCATCCTACTTTTCGCCACTCAGCCAAAACTGAACCAAGGTACATTTTTAATTTCATGAGAACTAGGATGGGAGCAAAAAGCAGTCGCCTGTCAGTGGAGGCACGGCTGAGCCTCCTGGGCGAGTGTGGCGTGGACGCCGTGAGGCTGTCCCGCCCCCGCTCAGGGGGCTGCTGTGGGAGGGGGAGGCGCTCTCTGGCCTCCTTTACCTTCCGGCAAGGGGCCGAGGGGGGGGGGCGAAGCCCCTCGTGTCGGATCAGGCGGCCAGCCTGAATATGGACAAGCTGGCCGCCTTGGACCAGGAGACACCCATCAGGGTGCACTGCCTGGCAGGAGGCGCAACAGTCTTCTGCCAGGACCTGCCCCTGAGGGACCTCCTGGCCGGACTGAAGTACACTACGGCGGGGCGTCACGCCGTTTTGTACTTCAGCCTGGCCGGAGGTCTGGGTGTCCACGGGGGGCAGGGGCAGGGCTGCCCCGTGCTCTTTTGCAACAGCAAGAGAGTGGGCAGCCGCCCCAAGCCCCCCCAGGAGGACCAGGCTGTCCGCGTCCCAGAGGCGGGGCAGGAGGCCGGCCCCGCCCCAGAGGCTGGCCAGGTGGTGGTGGCCAGCCCGGGGCACGAGGCCGGCCACGCCCCTGAGGCTGGCCAGGTGGTGGCGGCCAGCCCAGGGCATGAAGCCTGCCCCGCCCCAGAGGCTGGCCAGGTGGTGGCGGCCAGCCTGGGACACGGGGTCGGCCCCTCCCCTGAGGCTGGCCAGGTGGTGGCGGCCAGCCCGGGGAAGGAGGCCGGACCCGCCCCTGAGGCTGGCCAGGTGGTGGCGGCCAGCCCGGGGAAGGATAGCCTGGGCCTGTGGGTCTCGGCCCCCAGCCCGGAGGAGGGGCAAAAGGAGGCCAGGAGCGCCACGACCCCCGCGGAGGACGAGGGAGCGGGGCTCGTCCTCCGAGGAGTGGGGAAGGGAGTGGTGGCCCCTTCCCCCCCACCACAGCGCCAACTCCCCCAGCCAGGGAAGGCTCGCCAGGGGAGGGGCAGGGCTGGAAGCAGGTTGTCCCACGGCCTGTGGGACAACCTGCTCGCCATTGCACAGACCCTGTCCCTCACCCTGGTGGTGTACTCCGCCCTGCTGGAGTAATTCCTTGACTGAGGGGGGCAGCCGGCCCCACAGGACAGTCGGCTGCCCGGGGAGGGGGGAGGGGGGAGGGGGGAGGGGGGAGGGGATAGGTTAGGTGGGAGGGGGGGAGGGGGGGAGGGGGGAGGGGATAGGATAGGTGGGAGGGGGGAGGGGGGAGGGAAGACAGCCGGGAGGGGGGAGGGAGTGCTGTCTTGGGAGGGGGGAGGGGGGAAAGGGGTAGGTTAGGTTAGAATAGGTTAGGTTAGGTTAGCTTAGGTTAGGGTAGGTTAGGTTAGGTTAGGTTAGATTAGGTTAGATTAGGTTAGATTAGGTTAGGTTAGGTTAGATTAGGTTAGGTTAGGTTAGGTTAGGTTAGGTTAGGTTAGGTTAGGTTAGATTAGGTTAGGTTAGGTTAGGTTAGGTTAGGTTAGATTAGGTTAGGTTAGGTTAGGTTAGGTTAGGTTAGATTAGATTAGGATAGGTTAGGTTAGGTTAGGTTAGATTAAGCTATCAGGACAAGTAAATAACAACACCGCCGTGTGCAGCGGCCATCATGTGAGCAATGCACGTATTTTCGTGACCACCTGCTGCCTTGGCAGAGACAGAGCGAGAGAGAGGGAATCACGTTTTTTGCATGGCCGGTTTTCCTTTGTTTCTTCTTCGCATATTTTATTATTCGCATATTTATTACCAAATTACTCGAGAATGAGCCTTATTGGAAGCCAAGGGAAAATAAACTGTATGATCGAAGTATGGGAACATTAATATAGGTACTTGAAAATGTACCTTATGGAAAGTATAGGAAAATTAACCGTATGATCGAAGTAGGGGAAAATAAATATAGCTACCCGAAAAACAACCTTATTGAAAGTTATGAGAGAGAGAGAGAGAGAGAGAGAGAGAGAGAGAGAGAGAGAGAGAGAGAGAGAGAGAGAGAGAGAGAGAGAGAGAGAGAGAGAGAGAGACCTGCGCTTGGTGGCCACCGACGACGACCAACATCACCCAGCACCAGTAACGTCACTGGAGCACCGCCGGGACGTGTCGGCACAAAACTCAGGTGCAGAGGGTCCCTCACCTTGACCCCCTGAGGCTGCTGCCACACACAGTGCAGAGGTGCCCCACAGCTGCAGCCAGTAGCCACGAGCTAGTGAAGGTGCCTCGATCTCGCTGTAGCCAACACCAGCGCACCAACACAGCCAGGACTTCGCGGCTGTGGAACATGTTCACGGTGGCCACGCCCCAAGTGCAGGACATGTCCACACACCAGGTGAAGCTGGCAGCCCACAGCTGGCGTAGCACGCACCTGTCCCCACTGGCGCTTTAAGTTTTTACTGTATTATTGTATTAGTATTATTATCTTTATGTTAAGTATGTATAGTATGTATACTATCATAGGCTTTTTAAACAATTCCATACTCAACGTGCAATTTTAAGCCTTTCTGTAAGTATTTGTTTAAATAAAAACAAATACTTACAGAAAGGTTTTTCTCCTTACAGTAGAAAAACCAAGCACAGGATAATCGCCGACTCCGATGCACGCCGAACAAAGGTGAATCAAGATGGCAGGCAGCATTCGCGCGTGCCGTGCGGCGTCGAGCAAGTCGGTAAGCGGGTCAAACCAGAGCAAGGAAAATAAATAAAAAGTACAAAATAAAGGCATTTGCATAAGTCGAAGGCAGCCGTGCGGAGGTGAAACACAGTGACCACACTCGTCAAGGTGCTGCGGGGAGGTGGTGGTGCCTCCACCGGGCTCCTCAGAATGCTCATTTCGCCATTTTTCAATCCCTGAATTCAGCATCTCAAAATTCCAGCGACTACAGCAAACTTCGCCCAAGTGTCAAAGTGGCATGCAGGCCAAGCAGGTAAGCAGTGATGAGGGCTGCCCACCTTGCAGCGTCACCTCGTGGCTGAAATACACAACACCAGACACTGAAAGTACTTGGTGCTACTTACATTGGACTTCACCTCTTGATGGTGATGGTGGTGGTGGTGGTGGTGGTGGTGGTGGTGGTGGCGATCGTTACCTGTGACGGTGAAAAAAAAAAGTCAATTAGATGATAAAAAAGAAAATTAACAAAACAAAATTGCACACTTTGTATCATAATCATATTTTCTCCTTCAGAACACAACAAGTCGAGGACATGCATCGTTTGTGTACGTCTGATTGTTCTTTCTTACTTTGAATTTCCTTTGTCTCACACTAACACTTTCCTAACAGACTTTTTTTTTCATTTACATCAATAAATAAACAATACGTACAGTAATATGAAGTGCAACAGACATTTCCCGAAGACTTACAAAAAATACACCCAACACTCTATGGTTTACGAAACACATACGAAACACTGTACACATACTTACTGAAACACCACAAACTTCCTTCGTAGGTTTGACAAATGCAGCAAACATTCTACACACAGGTAACTAACTGTGACAAACATTCTAGGTACACTTAATGGAATGTGGGAAAACAATATCAAAATATCATAGATGGTTATACACTGTTCTATAAAGACAAGGAAAACAGGAGAGGAGGAGGCGTCGCGTTATACGTTAGGGACACATTACAGTGTTGTATTAACAGTAGAATTAAAACTGATAGCAAAACAGAGTCGATATGGGTAGATATTAAGGAAGGATCACAGTCAGTAGTACTGGGAGTAGTGTACAGGCCACCGAACAGTACAAAGGAAATTAACACCTCACTGTGGCAGGAAATAAATAGAGCAGGCAGGTACAGTCAGGTATGTGTGCTAGGAGATTTTAATTTTGGGAATATAGACTGAAGCCTGATGGTGGGTAACAAGGAAGCAGAGGAATTTCTTAAGGTATTTCAGGGGTGAATTTTTAAAACAGGTAGTCGTAGAACACACAAGGGGGAACAGTATTCCAGATTTAATTCTTACTAGCAGGGAGGAAGCAGTCACACAAGTAGAGGTTGGAGGACAGCTAGGTGACAGTGACCATTAAGAAATTAGGTACAATTTAAAATGGGAGGAAACTTTTAGAAGCAAAAACACTAGTAAAATACCTGACTTTAGGAAAGCAGATTTTAAGGAATTAAAAAGGTACCTCCAAGGAATTGACTGGCAACGATGCAGGGTGAGGTCAGGTCCGGGACGGAGTTGAGAGAGATAAGGCAGGATGAGAGAGGTGAGGTGAGGCGTGAGGGTGTAGGACAAGAGGAGGGAAGATGTGTCCGGAAGGGGCGGAGGAGAGAGAGAGGGGGATAGGTATGAATATGTTGGAGGGTCAGGTCATGCTGAAATGGGAGAGGTGAGGTCGAGGTGAGTAGATGAGGGAATGGAGAGGGTGGAAGGGGTCGAGATGAGGGAATTAGGTGCAGAAAATGTAGATGAGTTGTATAAATATTTCGTAAACTGCATACAGGTCAGTTAGCAAACATCCCGTATAGAGCAATAAGATCACAGAAAATGACCCTAAATGGATGACTGCTAGGTTAAAACATTATATAGGGCGGAAGAGAAGTATATATAAGAGATTAAGGGCAGGTGAAGAAGTTTTAAGGACACAATATAATGAATTAGTTAGAACAGTCAGGAGGTTAACGAGGAAAGCTAAGGGCAATTATGAATTGAAGGTAGCCAGCCAGGCGAAGACGGACCCCAAGGAATTTTATCAGGTATACAGGACGAAGAATAAGGATACTGTAGGTCCATTAAAGGCAGCAGATGGGGAGCTGGTTAGTTCTGGGGAGGAGATTAGCAAAATTGTGAATAAATATTTTTTAACTGTCTTCACCCAGGAAAACATGCAGGATATGCCAGATAGTGAACAGGTGTTTAGAGCAGATGAGAATGAGAAGCTGACAGATATTTCCATAACTAGAGAGATAGTGGAACAGGAGATAGATAGGAAAAAAAAGTTCAAGACACCAGGACCTGATGAAATATATCCCAGAGTACTTAAGGAATGCAAAGAGGTTATTAGTGAGCCGTTAGTTTCTGTCTTTAGGAAATCACTGGAGTCGGGTGAGGTACCAGTAATGTGGAGGCAGGCTAATGTAGTACCCATCTTTAAGAAAGGAGATAAAACTTTAGACCTGTCAGCTTAACTTCAGTTGTGGGTAAATTATTTGAGTAAATAATAGCGAGGAACATTAGGGAACATTTAGACAATTAGGATCTTTGCATAACTTGATAAATCAGTCAGAGCATGGCTTCACAAAGGGAAAGTCTTGCCTGACAAACTTGTTAAGTTTTTACAGAAGAGTGTACGAAGCAGTAGATAATGGTGATAGTTATGACATCTTATATCTGGACTTTAGTAAAGCATTTGACAAGGTACCCCATCAAAGGCTCCTGAGAAAGGTTAGGGTACATGGGATAGATGGGAGGGTGTTAGGCTGGATAGGGTCATGGCTTGGTAACAGGCGACAGAGAGTTGTAATAAACGGCTCGAAATCCGAATGGGGTCATGTAATTAGTAGGGTGCCACAGGGATCAGTATTAGGGCCATTGTTATTTCTAATATATATCAATGACTTAGATAGTGGAATTAGTAGTGATGTTAGTAAATTTGCGGATGACACAAAGATAGGTAGATTAATTAGGTCAGAATCGGATGCATCGCACTGCAGGCAGATTAAGATAGGATGAATGAATGGACGGATAGATGGCAAATACAATTAAATATCAATAAATGCAAAGAACTTAGCGTAGGTAGAGGAAACCCACACAATAGGTACACATTAAACAACCAAACTCTGGTAGGTACAGGGTACGAGAAAGATTTAGGAGTTATAGTTAGCTCTGAACTCCGTCTAGGAAAACAATGCATAGAAGCCAGAAACAGGGCAAATAGGGTACTAGGATTAATTTTTAGGAGTGTTAAAAGTAGAAGGCCGGAAGTAATATTAAAGTTATACTTGGCGCTGGTCAGACCTCATCTAGACTACGCTGTGCAGTTCTGGTCCCCACATTACAGGAAAGATATAGGTCTATTAGAATCAGTACAGAGGAGAATGACTAAAAGGATACAGGGGATGAGGAGTATTCCTTACGAGGCGAGGTTGAAGCTGTTAAATTTACATTCTTTAGAGAGACGTAGGTTAAGAGGGGACCTGATAGAAGTCTTTAAGTGGTATAAGGGTTATAACAAGGGAGATGTAAGCAAAATTCTTAGGATCAGCATCCAGGGAACAAGAAATAACGGGTTCAAGCTTGAAAAATTTAGGTTTAGGAAGGAGATAGGAAAAAAATTGTTTCTCAAATAGAGTGGTAGATGAGTGGAACGGACTCAGTAATCATGTTGTTAGTGCTAGGACATTAGAGAGATTTAAGAGAAGATTAGACAGGTTTATGGATGGGGATAACAGATGGAAATAGGTAAGTATATTTCATACAGGGACTGCCACGTGTAAGCCTGGTCGCTTCTTGCAGCTTCCATTATTTCTTATGTTCTTATGTTCTTAATTTTCTTCTTTTCTGTTGCTATATATATATATATATATATATATATATATATATATATATATATATATATATATATATATATATATATATATATATATATATATATATATATATATATATATATATATATATATATATATATATATATATATATATAAAGGCGAATGAAAGGATGATTGAGGCGGTGAAAAAGTTTCTGGAGAGAATGTGGCGTGCCAGATGTACGAACAATTAGGATAGAGGATGCTGTTCGTTTCTCTTTTCTTTCCCCCTTCTACAGGAGTTGCCGATCCAAAGGCCTGGCTCAGGAGTGATCCTGTGCCACCTGTACCATCAAGATCAAGATACACCTTCACGGGAGAAAAAATAAATTAGAAAACGAGCGAGAAAATAGAAAGACTATATTGGATAAATGACATTGCTCTCTATTTGATGTTTCTTTTCCAAGAATTCTCTCCTTTAAAAAAATGACATTTTCACCAATATATATATATATATATATATATATATATATATATATATATATATATATATATATATATATATAGAGAGAGAGAGAGAGAGAGAGAGAGAGAGAGAGAGAGAGAGAGAGAGAGAGAGAGAGAGAGAGAGAGAGAGAGAGAGAGAGAGAGAGAGAGAGAGAGAGAGAGAGAGAGAGAGAGAGAGAGAGAGAGAGAGAGAGAGAGAGAGAGAGAGAGAGAGAGAGAGAGAGAGAGAGAGAGAGAGAGAGTCAAATATAGTCTTTCTATTTTTTCGCTCGTTTTCTAATTTATTTTTTTCTCCTGTGAAGGTGTATCTTGATCTTGATGGTACAGTGGCTCAGGATCATTCCTGAGCCAGGCCTTTGGATCGGCAACTCCTGTAGAAGGGACAAAAAAAAAAAAGAGAAACGAACAGCATTCTCTATCCTAATTGTTCATACACCTGGCACGCCACATTCTCTCCAGAAACTCTTTCACCGCCTCAATCATCCTTTCATTCGCCTCTCTACACAGTCCCAGCAACAACACCATCCATTCCTTTCCTGTCTTCTCCACTCTTTCATTCCTATCATGCCCTAACTCAGTCAGTATCACTTGCATCATCTCATTCCTGTCTCTGGCATACTGCACACACTCCAGCACCACATGTTCCACCGTCTCATCCTCTCCCATGTCACACATCTGGCACACTTTGCTGCGGGACTCAGACCACCTGTAACTCCTTGCATTCACATCCATACACTGTGCCCTCGCTCGGAAGAGAAGATTACCGCCCAGGCTTCCATCATACCACCTTTCATACCTCGGGGCCTCTTTTTCTTTGTATCATTCCAGGGTCTTCTTTCTTTCCATTTCATTCTTCCATTCATTCAATCCCACACATTTCACTTCTTTGTTTATCTCATTCTTCCATTTTCTCACATCCCATTCGGCTCCCACTCTGCCTCCTCTTGTTACCACCCATTCACGCTCATTTTGATTCCTACCAGCCATTCTTATCGCCCACACCACTTGCAATCCATTCCTGTCTGTCATTCTCATGCATCTCTTCCTCCATTTGCTTCCACTTTCATTCCATAGGTACACCTTCCTTGCTATTCTTGCATCATCCATTCTCTCAAGCCTAATCTTGTACCTAAATGTGGCTTTTGTCAGTCTTTCTCTGAATGTGCTCCATCCCATGTCACCTCTCAAGGCTTCAACTGCTGTGCACCTCGGTGCACTCAGTGCCATCCTTGCTACTCTATTCTGGCCCACTTCTAACTTATCAGTTTCACTTTCATTCCATGCAATCACCTCCATAGCATACATTATACTTGGCACAGCCACACTCTTCCACACTTTTTTCAACACATCATACTTACTTGCTCTCATCCTTGCCGCGCTTCCCAATCTACCTACCCACTGGTTTACCATACTTATCTTTTCATTCTTTGCCTTTGCACACCCACTAGGACTCATCCACATCCCTAAGTACTTGTATTGTTGCACCTGTCTCAACTCATTCTCTCCAAGTCTCCACACCACATTACTTTCATCCTCTGACCTATTCACAATCATTAGCTTGCTTTTCTCACTGCCAAAACTTACTACAAAGTCTTTTCCATAGCCATCCACAACATCCAACAGACTTTGAAGCTCGTCTGCCGATTCACTCATAACAACTACGTCATCTGCATAAAGGAGTACACATACTTTATCGTTCCCCACACTTACCCCTACATTCATTCTTCTCATCCTGGCTGCTAGCTTCTCTGTATACTGGCTAAAAAGGGTTAGTGGCAATATACAACCTTGCCTAACTCCTCTCTCACTCTTCACCCAGTCTGTTTCTATGTCTTCTAGTCTGTATCTAGTCTGTAAATAAATAAAACAAAAATCTGGTACTAAAACTTAAATCTGTGAAACAAACATCAAGTAAAGAAGGAAAAAAAAAAGAATCACCTCGACATAGAAACCTTCATTATCGTTTTCCTTGCGCACTTTAACAAAACAAAATTGAACAAACCCTACAGTCCTTCATAAAACACGACTTCCTCTCCCATTTCCTCGACAAACACCCATCGAACAGAAATACATGGAACTGGACGCACACAAGAGCCACAGGAAATCCAGATTTCAACGAACCAGTAGGGAATAGAACCTCGCATAGGGGGAGTACTGTGTTTTTATAGTAAATAGAATAAACTTACTCAGTGCGGAACTCAACCAGACAATATGGCGGCAGTACTTTCCTTCTCGCACTGAATGAGTAAACACCCACCCGAGCCTTACAATCGCCTATGCCCTTTCAGAGTCTTATCTATTTTCCAGCTTGGTGTATAACTCTATTTCGGCACAGGAATTTGTGCGATGTAAAGTAATACTAATGGGTTCAGGGACTGGCGTGGTGCCGGCTATTGCTCAATACTTTAAGGTGCGGAGAGAGAGAGAGAGAGAGAGAGAGAGAGAGAGAGAGAGAGAGAGAGAGAGAGAGAGAGAGAGAGAGAGAGAGAGAGAGAATTTATGTGATGACGAAGAGAAACGTTCATATGAGAAATTATTGCCACACTAAACGTCGATTCTTTCCAAAACACTCACCGACGTGATTTTTTAACAAGGTCATTGTGTTTCATCACACGACGCTGTTCGGGAGCTTGTTCCATTCCTTCATGATGTGAATTTTTTAAAAAGGCTTTCCGGAACTTAACAAAACCAGTGGACGTGTTGCCTTCATTACGATTACTTTTTTTTTTTTTCAGAACCGAAAGAAGATTTGTACCGTTTTCGATGGCAACAAAAAGTTTGTCTTTTTTTTTATGTAGGAGGGACACTGGCCAAAGGCAACAAAAATCCAATAAAAAAAAAAATGCCCATTGAAATGCCAGTCCCATAAAAGGGTCAAGGCAGTGGTCAAAAATTGATGAATAAGTGTCTTGAAACCTTCCTCTTGAAGGAATTCAAGTCATAGGAAGGTGGAAATACAAAAGCAGGCAAGGAGTTCCAGAGTTTACCAGAGAAAGGGATGAATGATTGAGAATACTGGTTAACTCTTGCGTTAGAGAGGTGGACAGAATAGGGGTGAGAGAAAGAAGAAAGTCTTGTGCAGCGAGGCCGCGGAAGGAGGGGAGACATGCAGTTAGCAAGATCAGAAGAGCAGTTAGCATGAAAATAGCGGTAGAAGACAGCTAGATATGCAACATTGCGGCGGTGAGAGAGGGGCTGAAGACAGTCAGTTAGAGGAGAGGAGTTGATGAGACGAAAAGCTTTTGATTCCACCCTGTCTAGAAGAGCAGTATGAATGGAACCCCCACCAGACATGTGAAGCATACTCTATACATGGACGGATAAGGCCCTTTTACAGAGTTAGCAGCTGGGGGAGTGAGAAAAACTGGCGGAGAAGTCTGTTAATAGATTTAGGAGAAGAATAGTGACCGTTTACCACAGCAGCAATAGAACGGTCAGAAAGGAAACTTGAGATGAAGTTACAGAGAGAAGGAAAGAAGCCGTAGGAGGGTAGTTTGGAGATCAAAGCTTTGTGCCAGACTCTATAAAAAGCTTTTGATATGTCCAAGGCAACAGCAAAAGTTTTACCAAAATCTCTAAAAGAGGATGACCAAGACTCAGTAAGGAAAGCCAGAAGATCACCAGTAAAGCGGCCTTGATGGAACCCATACTGGCGATCAGATAGAAGGTTGTGAAGTGATAGATGTTTAAGAATCTTCCTGTTGAGGATAGATTCAAAAACTTTAGATAGGCAGGAAATTAAAGCAATAGGACGGTAGTTTGAGGGATTAGAACGGTCACCCTTTTTAGGAATAGGTTGAATGTAGGCAAACTTCCAGCAAGAAGGAAAGGTAGATGTTGACAGACAGAGCTGAAAGAGTTTGACTAGGCAAGGTGCAAGCACGGAGGCACAGTTTCGGAGAACAATAGGAGGGACCCCATCAGGTCCATAAGCCTTCCGAGGGTTTAGGCCAGCGAGGGCATGGAAAACATCATTACGAAGAATTTTAATACATGGCATGAAGTAGTCAGAGGGTGGAGGAGAGGAGGAACAAGCCCAGAATCGTCCAAGGTAGAGTTTTTAGCAAAGGTTTGAACGAAGAGTTCAGCTTTAGAAACAGATGTGATAGCAATGGTGCCATCTGGTTGAAATAAAGGAGGGAAAGAAGAAGAAGCAAAGTTATTGGAGATATTTTTGGCTAGATGCCAGAAGTGTTTATTCATGTCGGGTCGGCAGGTGAGCTTTGACAGGAAGAAAAAGCCAATTTTGTGTTTCTAGTCTCCTCTCATATGACATTACGTAGGCGATATCAACTGCGCTGAAGAGATATTGGGTTCGCTAAAGCTGACCTGCGTGGCCCACTGGAGGTCTGATGAGACTTAGTGCAGGGAAATTACATGTTTGTTTTGGAAGGTGAAGCTGAAATCTGAATGTTGTTATTTCGATTCCCTGGAAGGTGAATGCATCAACAATACTGAAACTTTTTTTTAGGATTCCCTTCCAAACAGAATTCCGATTTCTTCATAAATGTCATAACTGAATTAATGAAATTCTCAGACACTAACATTTCACAATTTCAAAGTGGGCATATTAACTTCTCTGACACTTCAATTGTTTTTTTCCTCACAAATGCTAAACCAACTATGCTTCCATACTCACAATCTCACATAAAGCGAGGGTGAGGGGTAATGCTCTGCTTAGCTGCATTGATTATTCCCGTGTGTTCGTAACAGT